>NW_017671048.1:207056-246978 GCF_001879085.1 Nicotiana attenuata
ATTAATTCTTAATTACTAATTACTAGTATATATTATATATATATATATGTGTGTGTGTGTGTGTGTGTGTGACTAACATAGTCAAATATAGAATAAAGTTATCATATACTATTTGTATTTATTAGCTTGCCACTTGGCTTAACCACAATGCAATTATATATGATAACTTTCTTGCTTTAATATATATAGATTTGATTACGTTTTTTGGTTTAGTATTCTTGAAAGGAGCGTACTTTTTCTTGAAAAAAATAGTCACAATTTGCACTCTTTAAAAAAGATAAACTAAAACCTACAAACATCTTTGGATTGAATGCTAGATCAATATGCTAATAGGAGCTTTATCTTTAGTCGTCAAATTTTGTGTTTTGTTAAAACCCACGTTATTTTTAGAAAAATGTTTTTTATGAGAATCCTTATTTTTAGTAGTATTTAGTTATTTGAATATCTTTTTCAAAAAAAAAAAAAAAATTCATCACGACATGAAGAACATTCTATTTTAAGGGTGGCATGTGGGCCGGTTAGGCCCGAGCCCGACCCAGGTCCGCGAGCCCATATGGGTAGTGGGCCTAACTGGGCCTAACCGTTTAGGACTGGGACCGGGTGGGGGTGGGCTTCCAGGTGGGCCGGTCCCTTGTTATAGGCCCGTGAGACCAGGACCGTTTGGGCCCGGGACCGGCTGGTAAGTGGGCCGGTTCAACCGGTCCTAAACGGTCCTAAGCGGGTCTAAACGGGCCCAACAGCTAATTTTTTTTAAAAAAAAATTCTGCCAAATATGGCCGTTTCTAGCCGTTATGGCATTTAAAAAATGGCCTTTTTACCTGCCAAAATAGCTGTTGGCTATTTATAAAATAGCCATTTAACTCCCCCAACTTTGTTTTAACCCCAACTTTTTATAATTACACTTTTTTCCTATTTCAACTATAAATACCCCCTCATTCTTTTATTTTTCTCACAAAACCATCAATCTCTCTCAATCTCTCTCATTTCTCAAACTCAAATTGAAGTATTCAAGTCTTCAAGTCTTCACTCATCTCTTATTTCTCAAACTCAAATCTTAATTCAAGTAAAATCATGCCCGGTGATTCTAAAGTGTGGTCATATGTTTGGGAGCACTTTAATGTGGTAGAAGAAAATGAAGAAGTTTACATAGTAAAGTGCAAGAACTATGGTCGAGTCTTTACTCATCGTCCAAAGTTGGAGGGCACAGGCTGTTTAAGGAGGCATATAAAGAATTGTCTTGCGCGTTCTCCAAATATTCGTATTTAAGATTTTAAGTTGATTTGAGACAATTTATGTTATTTTAAAATTATTAGACGTATTATGCTTAATGTTTTAGTTTGTTAGATTAATTTGAAGTATTATTAATTTATTATGCAATGATAAGTGCAAGTTTGAACGTTAATTTGAAGTATTAAATGTAAACTTTAATTTGCAAGTTTGATACCGAGTTCATCTTAATATATATATATATATATATATATTAAGTGTATAGTATATAAGCTATATTCGATATAACATTAGCTATATGAAGATGTGTGTGTGTGTGTGTGTATATATATATATATATATATATATATATAAGCTATATAATTTACAAGAAATTGCCTTAGATAAAAAAAAAATTAAAAAATAGGCCCAGCCCACTTAGGCCCGGGACCGACCCACTTAGCCCGGGACCATTAGTTAGTGGTCCTGAGCCGGTTCCTACAAAAAAGCCCACGAAGCCCGGGACCACTTAGGACCGGCCCACGAGGCCCATTTAGGCCCGAGCCCGGCCCACATTACACCCCTACTTAGCAGCCAAGGGCATTAAATCGGGACTGAAATCGGCCACAAAGTCTGCCAAAACTTATGAGTTGATTGCAGTCTTGGGTTTGTACTCAATGTCGAACTCACTAATTTCGACTGCCCATTTATCTAAATAGCCTGACAATTCAGGCTTGTGGAGGACAATCCTTAAGGGAAAGATTATCACAACGGCTATCAGGTGACACTGAAAATAAGGCCTAAGCTTTTGAGAAGCAACTACGAGAGCTAAGGCCATCTTTTCAAGGTGTGGATAACGGGTTTCCACTCCTGACAATATCTTACTAACGTAATAAGTTAGAAATTGCGTACCTTCCTCTTCTTGGACCAGAACGGCACTTACCGCTACTTCTGATACTGCCTGATATGCCAACAAGTATTTGCCTTCCCCTCCCTCTCCAATTTTGACAGCAACAAGGGGCTGGACAGGTATCTTTTTAGATCTTTCAATGCCTGTTAGCATTCCGGAGTCCACTCAAAATTGTTCTTCTTTTTGAGAAATGAGAAGAACTAACGACACTTTTCTGAGGATCTTGAGATGAACTTGCTTAAAGCCTCCAACCTTCCGGTTAATATCTGTACTTCCTTCATGCTTGTTAGCTTCCGTGATGTCTTCGATGACTTTGATTTTGTTGGGATTAACTTTGAACCCTCTTCGTGAGACCAGGAACCCCAAGAACTTATCAGAGCCAACCCCAAACGCACATTTTTCCGTGTTGAGTTTCATGTTATGCTTCCTCAGAACATCGAAAGTCTCTTGGAGGTGTTTCAAATGATCTCTTGCATTCAAAGACTTCACTAACATGTCATCAATATATACCTCCATTGTTTTGCCTATCTGATTTTCAAACATTTTGTTAACGAGCCTCTGGTACGTGGCTCTGGCGTTCTTAAGCCCAAATGGCATCACATTATAGCAATATGTGCCAAAGTTCATTATGAAAGAAATTTTTTCCTGATCCTCCGGGTTCATCTTGATTTGATTGTACCCGGATTAAGCATCAAGGAAACGCATTAACTTGTATTCGGCCGTTGCATCAATCATTTGATCATTGTTTGACAACGGAAATGAGTCTTTATGGCACACCTTATTTAAATCCTTATAGTCTACGCAAAGTCTAAACTTGTTATTCTTTTTTGGCACTGCAACTATGTTAGCTAACCATTTTGGATATTTTACCTCCTGGATGGAACCAATATTGAGTAATCGGGTTACCTCATCTTTAATAAACATGTTCCCGACCTTGGCTATCGAATGTTTCTTCTACCTTATCGGTGGGAAGTTTGGTCCAAGCTTAGTTTGTGAACGGATACCTCTAATGAGATACCTGTCATATCGAAGTGCGACCATGCAGAGATATCTGAGTTAGCTTTAAGAACATTTATAAACTCTAACCTGAGTTTGGGATGGAGTCATGTTCCTAAGTGAAGCTTTCGTTCCGAAACATCATCAAACAGGGCCACTTGCTCGGGTTCTTCCGCGGTTGACTTGGTCGCATCTTTCTCCTCAGGTACTTGAAAATATCTCGGCACCTAATGGGATTCTGACGACTCTTCGCCCTTATCGTCTTCATTCGCAACGGGAGAAGGCAGCGACTCTTGTAATTGCTATTTGTTGGACTCTTTTTCGTTGCTGCCAGAAATAGTCACCACATTCATCTCCCTTGCCATCTGTTTGGTCTCCCCTTATTTGCTTAACTCCTTCTGGCATTGGGAATTTCAAAAACTGGTGATATGTTGAGGGCACAGCCTTCATCTCGTGTAGTTGTGGGCAGCAAAATCTCCCCTCGGGTTGTCACACTTGTCAAGTTAAATCCAACTAAGAGTTTTCTCGTCGGAATGATGCCTCTGGTTAGCTTTGCTTACTCCAACACTCTCCAGTGTATGATGCTGGCTGAGCTTCCTGGGTAAACCAAAACACGTTTAATTTTGAAATCTATAACATTGAGAGAGATTACCAAGCGTCATTGTGTGACAGAAGAAGTCCGTCGACGTCTTCCTTTGTGAAGGTGATATCATCTTCCTGGACTTCCCCGGAGTCTCTTGTTGTGAGTTACCGATATCTTCAGTTTCTTTGCTACTGAAAAGGTTATGCCATTTACTTCTTTCCTCAAAAAATCATGTTAATAGTCAACCGAGGGAAGCCTTCTGCTACCTTCAAAGGTTCTGCATTGTCCCGGCTTCGACTGTAGTTGTTCTTGGCTCGATCACTTAAAAATTCCCTAAGATGGCCATTCTTCAACAATGTCTCCACCTCTTCACAAAGATGTCGGCAATCCCTAGTTCTATGGTCGTGAGTCCCATGGTAATCAGACCATAAACTGGATCCCTGTGGCTTGGATCGGATCTGATTGGTTTCGGGAACCGTGCTTCTTTGATATTCCTCTTTTCTAATACCAACTCTACTAAACTGATATTAAAGTTGTAATCTGATAACCTGGGATATGTAGAGTCTCGGGCCCTGGCATCTCCTTCTCTTGTAATGACCTACTGCTCCAGCCACGATTTGTTCTTCTATGGGGAGTAAACTTATCCGATGATCTAAACCCTTTTCTTCATGACCTTCGGTTCTTTCATATGGCACAAATCGACCTTTAGAGGACCGCCGATCTGCATCAAAGTCACTTTTTAACTTGTCCTGGTTTTTGTCTCGATCCTGTCCCTTAGTTGATATCGAAAACCTGAGCTGACCGTCTTCTATCCTTATTTTTGACTCATAACGGTTATGAACATCTGCCCATGTAGTTGCTTGAAACTCAAGCAGGCTTTCCTTCAGCTTTCGGGAGGCGTCGGAACTCTGCAGATTTAAACCCTTTATTAACGCCTCCGCTGCCCACTTATCTGGTACCGCCGATAACAAGATCCTCTATTTCTAGAACCGGATCACGAATTCCCGTAGCAGTTTGGACTCGCCTTGATTAATCCTAAATATGTCCGCATTTCTGGCTTGAACCTTCCTTGCTCTAGTGCGAGCCTTAATGAACGAGTATGTAAGCAACTCAAAAGAGCCAATTGAATGCTCGGGTAAGAGAGAATATTATGTCAGGGCCCCTTTGTGGGGCTTTCACCAAACTTCCTCAATAAGACCGACTCGATCTCATGTTGAGTCAAACCGTTTCCTTTCACAGACGTGGTGTAGGTTGTGATGTGCTCCTGCGAATCCGAAGTCCCTTCGTATTTTGGTATGTCTGGCATGTTAAACCTTTTTGGAATTAATTCTGGTGCTTCGTTCGGTTAAATGGAAATTGTGTGTATTTTTTCGACTCTGGGCCTTTTAGTATTGGTGGTGCGCTCAGAATCTGATCCATTCGAGCGTGAAACTCCGTTGCATTTTGATCCATTCGTTCATTCATTTCCCTCACAAACCTCATGAGTTTTGTTTTGAAGGGATCATTCACATTGTTATTCCCAGATCCGTTACAGGTCCCTCGGGCCTCGTTGAAACCTACTTCACCCCTTGGGGTGTTGTTATCGACCCTATGAGCGGTTTGGTTTACAGGAACACTTGAAAGAACCAGGCGCCTTTTGTTCGTGTTATTAGAGGCGCCTAACAATGCTTGTTTTAACTTCGTCATCACTCGATCCTGCCTTGAAAGGTGTTTCATGATTTCTTTTTGATGTTCTCTCAGGATTTTAACCGTTTCCACGACATGCTCCTTCTTGGCATCATCAGGAGTCGGTTTTCGCACATGCCGAGGATACTGGCCATCCCGAACCCTTCGTTGCGAGTCTCACGGATTAAGTCATCATGTTGAGACAATTATTCGTGCCCCTCAACGTTGTGTGTGATGTTGATATCATTAGCTGCCATATCTTTTTCACTAAGGAAAGAATTAAAACAAGTTAGTAATAAACGTAAGGATCAAAGCAATTACGCAGCTGTCTAAGCCCCACGGTGGGCATCAAACTGTTTACCCGTAAAACGGTATAGTTAAATTTGTTGTGGATTTATAGACAAGCGAATTGATTTGATCCAAAAATAATAAAGAAATAAAATTAGAATTGAGATTAACAATTGAAATTGAAGAAGATGACAAGCCTGGCTTCGAATGCAATGTCTCCGAGGATAAAAACGAGAGCAATGATAAAGTGTAAATAAAGTTATTTTTTTGTATAGAATGTTTAGTCCCTACAATGGTTGTTGAGCTTGCTATTTATAGTTCTACCTAGGGAAACAAGATCCTAGGATCAAGCTCCTCTTTAAATGGTAGTAAAAGAGTCATTGATGCACGTGTAACAGCAGGCCATGAATGCAAATATTCTCTGCAACGGTTGCTCATTTAATATTAATGAACATTCCCTCATTGAATGTTATCCGTTGGCAAACCCTTGATCTTCTCCCGTTGACTACGCTCCCTTCGGGGTTTACTCGATGTCGATTACATTCGTTATATCCGGTATTGGTTATTACCTGATTTTCCTTTTGCCTATGTTCGGTTTCACGTGTCATGTTACTATTCGATTATTTTATATAAACCAATTTTTCCACATGTAGTAGCTGTCCTATGCCAAGGGTGGTCAAGCGCACACCATTCGCCGAAAAATTATACTGCATATATAAGTTAAATACTACTTTTGTAAGGCTATATATTATCTTTTGAATACCCTTAGCACAGCTGAGTGAGGCAGTCCATCAGTTCAGGGTGTTCAAAGTGACGTGTTGTTCACGGGTTCAAAGTTCTGTCCATTTTATTTGCCAAAACTAAACGGAGACGACCATGTATGGTCTATATTTTCAATCCAATTCTTTTATAATAAAATGACTCTTAAAAAATTTAAAATTTGTGTAGAACTAAATTTTATTAATTTTAAAGTCAATCTCTACAAAAATTTCTTCAACAAAAGCTCTTTACAAACTACAAATCTTCTCGACTATCTTTCCTTTGGTTTATGCTTATTTTTATTATTAAAATTTTTAATGTTGTCTTTTTATTATTTTTATTTTTATTTACAAAATTATAGTTCTATTAATTTTTTTTATTGTTTAGCTAAATATTGCATGGTTTGATCCAAAAATTTTGATAGACCATTTATCAACAAAAAAATTATTGACGTGTTTAAAATTTGAACACTCTTAACGAAATTCTTGACTATGCGACTGAACTACCCCGCCATTTTTTTCATATCAGTGTTGCTGAAGTGGAAGGATTACGGATAGCTAAGCACTCCCTTTTAATTAAGAAGTTAATGATAGATAAACATCTAGAATTCCAGCATACTCTTCAGTAAGAATCTTGCACTTAAATGATGTTGTGTAAAAAAAGTTACTTTACAACTTTCTATCAGTTTTCATTGTGCTTTCCGTATGAAACGCATTATCTACCTTTTTTAAGCAAAATCTTCCAAACTACTTCCATTTTTTTCCAAATTACTTTGCATTTTGCGTCCTTTTTTCTCCTGATTAATCGAACGCTCAATCTTCATAAAATAACATCCAATATATGGACAAAAGGGGGTGGACTAATTTTTAAAATTGCCGTATTAATAAAAAATAACTAATACAATATTTAGTTACTAAAATAAAAATTATGACTAACACAAACTCCATATGATTAATATAAATTCTATATAATTAGTAGAATTATGATAAATTAATAAAAAACTTGGTCAAACTGAAAGTGCTTATAAGCTGGAAAGGCATGATCTAAGAGATATCATCTTATGACTTTTTAGCTGATTGTGGCTTATAAACACTTTGAGTATTCACCAAATGCGTAAATAAGCCAAAACGTGCTCATAAACCAAATTTGACTAGCTTATAAGTTTTGCCAAGCACCATCATACTCTATTAACTGATTTTGTTGTCCTTGAATAGCCTGATGCTTTTGGAAAGATATGCTTTAACTAATTTTAAACATATATTTTAAATTATGTCATATATACTAGTTTTTAATTTAACAATCCAGAGCTTCAAAAAGAATTAATCTCTACATAACTAATATTTGTATAGCTAATTTCTACATAGTAACACATGCATAACTTATCTCCGAACCAATTAACCCGTTAAAGCTAATTCTTAACTTTATTTCTATATTATATTTTATACTATAAGAATTTTTGAATTATTCACTGAGTTTCAATTTATATATTATTATCATTATTCGTTGTTTAAATATAATTTGGTTTGGAAGGGGTAAGGAACCAACGGTGCAGAATGGAAAGCTCAAGTCCAACTTACAATTTGTTTTCTTATCACTTAACAGACTGAAAATAGGTTCGTACTGATAGTGACAGCATCGGCCCATGAATTTGATGGACCCACCCTAAGGTAATAAGTCGTTCACTCTGAGCAAATCCTGATGAAGGATCCAATTAATTACTCGAGCTTCATTAAATTATTGATAAGGCCATTTCGTACTAACATACAATGATAGGCAACCTTTACTATTTGTTGCAATATAAAAGATGTAATATAGAGAGATATTTTTAAGTAATCCCTGGGTTTCAACTCATATAGCTTAATTTGATTCGGTATGAATTTTAAGAAAATAATAAAGAGTTGCGCACTTGTGCTCGTTGACAAGTCATGGAATTTTTGTAGTTATTAAAAATATATTTCATTAATGATAAAATAAAATTTAAAATTAAATTATTTTAGATATACAAATTTTTTTTTGTCTTTTTTAAAACAAACAAATAAATAAAAAGAAGGAGTTGATGCAGAATTTGGAGAAATGAAGTATGATTGAAGAAGGAGTTTTGAAGCAAAAAGCCAGGACAAAATGGATTCAGTTGGGTGACTCTAATACTAGATATTTCTCTGTTGTAATGACAGAAAGGAATCAAAGAAAGCAAATTGTAGAGCTGCAAGCCATTGGAGGTAATAAAATCACTGGTGCAGAAAGTATTCAAAAGGAGATAGTTGACTTCTATAAATCATTGATGGGAACTGTTGCTCAAACCCTCCCTGCTATAGATAAAATGGTTATATGTAATGGAGCTAAACTCACTCAACAGCAAAGAATTGAGTTATGCAAAGATGTGACTACAGAAGAAATATATGAAGGATTGTGCTCAATTGGTGATGATAAAGCACCTGGTGTGGATGGTTACAATGCAGTTTTCTTCAAAAGAGCTTGGCCTATTGTAAAAAATGAAGTTATGGAAGCTGTTATGGATTTTTTCAAGTCTGGAAAGCTGTATAGATCCATAAATTGTAAAGCTATAACCTTAGTGCCCAAGGTGTCCAAGCCTAAAACTGTTAAGGAATTCAGCTATAGCCTGTTGCACTATCTTGTACAAAATGATATCCAAAGTCCTAGCAGCCAGATTAGAAGGTGTTATGGGTACAGTGATCAATGAAGCTCAAGCAGGATTCATTCCTGGGAGGAAGATAGCAGATAATATTATATTGGCACATGAACTGGTGAAGGCCTATACTAGGAAAAACTTATCTCCTAGATATATGATAAAGATAGATCTTCAAAAAGCTTATGATTCTGTGGAGTGGCATTACTTGAAGCAAGTGATGGAGGAACTGGGATTTCCCCAGTTATTCATAGCCTGGGTTATGGAGTGTGTTAAGACAGTCAACTACTCAATTGTAGTTAATGGTGAGCCAACAAAACCTTTCAACGTTGCAGAAGGACTGAGGCAAGGTGACCTATGTCACCAAACTTATTTGCCATTGCAATGGAGTACCTAAGCAGAAATCTGACTAGTTTGAAGAAGGAGAAAGAGTTCAAATATCACCCTAGGTGTGCAAATCTAGGGATCACTCACCTAAGTTTTGCAGATGATCTACTTCTATTTGCTAGGGGTGATTTGAAGACAGTGAAAGCAATTCAACAGAAGTTCAATTAGTTCACTCAAGTCTCAGGTTCACAAGCAAATCTTAATAAAAGTGAAGCTTATTTTGGAGGGGTTCCTGTGACAGAAAGGCAGCAAATTCTGCAGATGCTGGGACTTGCAAGTGGTGACCTTGCAAGTATCTAGGAGTTCCTTTATCCCCAAAGAAACTGAACTTAATGCAATGACAACCTCTTATTGATAAAATGACTAAGAGGATTACTTATTGGACTGCTAAGACTCTATCATATGCAGGGAGGGTCCAGTTAGTCCAAAGTGTGATGTTTGGGATTCAGGCTTTTTGGGCACAATTGTTTATCCTGCCAACAAAGGTGATCAAATTTGGTAGAGGGGATATGCAGATCCTATGTCTGGTCTAGAGCAAATGAGATCACGAAGAAGGCCCTGATAGCCTGGGATAAAGTTTGTTTACCTAAGGCAGGAGGAGGACTCAATATAGTTAATCTGAAATTGTGGAACAAAGCAGCTATAACCAAAACCTACTAGGATTTAGCTCACAAACAAGACAAGTTGTGGATCCGATGGATTCATACTTACTATATCAAGAATCAGCAAGTGAGTACAATGGCAATACCTCAACAAGCATGTTGGATGGTAAGGAAAGTAATTGAGGCTCATAGTGTATTGGAAGCTGGACAGGTTTTTCCAAGTCAGAAGAAAAGCATGATCAGACAAATCTACTTACATTTGCTAGGAAATTACAGAAGAATGGAATGGAAGACATTGATGTTTCATAATGCAGCAAGGCCAAAAGCAAAGTTTATAATGTGACTCGGGGTACAAGGAAGATTGTTGACAAGTGATAGACTAGGAAACTGGAAGATATCTGTTGATGCAGAATGTGCACTGTGCAGGAAAGAAGTGGAATCAAGAGATCATCTGTTTGGGCAGTGTGAATATATTACTCAAGTATGGAATAAAATGTGTAACTGGATTGGTAGGCAGTTTTTGGGAGTTAGCAATTGGCAGCAGTTCCTGCAATGGTCAATTTCTGAAGCCAAAGAGAAAACTCAGCATGCACAGGTGTTTAGAATGATATATGCAGAAGTAGCTTACCACATATGGATATATCTTTGAGAAGAAAAGCAGAACATGGGAACAGATTGCAAAAGAAATAACCTATATGGTTAGTGTTAGAGTCACTCCTAGAAACAAATCCTTTGTGTATAGCCTATGTTTCTAGATAGGAGAGTAAGATGAGTATAGAGAAGAATAGCAAGCTGTGTTAGCTATGCTATAGTTTTGTAATTGATACTTGGTGATTAATAAAATAATTTAGTTACAAAAAAAAAAGATAGTACCAAATGAAATGTAATTTATGTAATGTATATTGTTATGTGAAAATTTTTTTATTTGATTTTTCATGTGTGGTACAATTTTTTTTTTTTGGGTGAAATGACACCGCTAAAAATTTAAAGCACGTGAGTTGAGCTATAAACCAAATTTAAAATGTTGCACGACGTATTCACTTGGTCCAATTTGACGGGAGAATGACATATAATTAAATAGGATATTTTTGTGCCACCATTGATTTTTTAACTTCGGCAATAGAAGTTTTGATAAAACAATTCGATACCAAATTTTAAAGTATGCTCGTCAGGATTTCAGCAAGTATGATTATTGTCATGTTTTGTAGCAAAATCTTGACGATCTCTATAACTTTTTAGTATTCTGGCAAAATTCCTGGTGATTCAAAATTCAGGCGATTGCAAAAATTCTGACCAATGTATTTTAAAATTCCAACCGAAGGTTATTTTTTCCAGATTTTTCTTACTAGGATCAAAATTTAAATGAAGGTCCTCAAAAAGTTCATTTCGCATAATTTTAGGTATACACCAATTGGAGCCGGTTGGTTCTGGTATTGTGGGCGATACTTTAAAATAATTATTAGTTATTAATTTTAGGAATGTATATTCTAATTACTGACGTTAATTGAGAATAATTAGGCGTATAAAGGTTGGGGAGATTGAGGAGGTAGTGCGGAAGATTAGTAGGGGTAGGGTGACCCGACCAAACGAGATTCTGGTGAAATTTTAGTAGGACGCGGGCCGGACAAGCTTGGAGTGGCTTACTGATTTGTTTAATGTTATTTTTAGAACGAAGAAGATACCCGAAGAATGGAGGTGGAGTTTGATGGTCCCGTTGTACAAGAACACGGGTGATATCTAGAATTGCAATAATTATAGGGGTATTAAGCTGCTGAGTCACACCATGAAAGTTTGGAAGAGGGCAGTGGAGAGAGTGGTGAGAAGGAGTGTGTCTATCTCGGAGAACCGATTCAGATTCATGTCAGGGCGGCGGACCACAGAAGCTATTCATCTTTGTAAGGAGGTTGATGTAGCAGTATACGGAGAGGAAGAAGGACTTGCAAAAGCCTATGATAAAGTCCCTAGGTATGTTCTATGGAGATTTTTGGAGAGTAACAATGTTCCGATAGCATACATTAGGGTGATTAAGGACGTGTACGATGCAGCAAAGACTCGAGTGAGGATTGTGGGAGGAGACTCGGATTATATCCCAGTGCTGATGGGGTTGCATCAAGGAACAGCTCTTTGCCCATTTTAATTTGCCCTGGCTATGGATGTGTTCACGCGACACATTTAAGGAGAGGTGTCATGGTGTATGTTGCTTGCAGATGACATAGTACTGATTGATGAGACACATTGCGGGATTAATGCTAGACTGTAGGTATGGAGACAGACCCTGGAGTCTAAAGGTTTTAAGTTAAGCAGTACGAAGACAGAATACTTGGAGTGTAAGTTTAGTATCGGGCACATAAAATAGAAGTGGACGTGAAGCTTGATACACAAGTCATCCCCAAGAGAGATAGTTTCAAATATCTTGGGTCTATGATACAGGATAACAGGGAGATCGACGAGGATATAACATATCGTATTGGAGCGGGATGGATGAAATGGAAGCTTGCTTCTGTATTTTTTGTGATAAGAATGTGCCACCTAGACTTAAGGGTAAGTTCTACAAAGCAGTAGTTAGATCGACCATATTGTAGGGAATCGAGTGTTTGCGAGTCAAGAAATCTCATGTCTAGAAGTTAAAAGTAGCGGAAATGAGAATGTTGAGATGGATGTGTGGGCATACTAGGAAAGACAAGATTAGGAATTAATATATTAGAGTCAAGGTGGGCGTGACTCCTGTGGAAGATAAGTTGCGGGAATCGAGGCTGAGATGATTTAGACATGTGAAGAGGAGAGACTTTGATGCCTTGGTCAGCAGGTGTGAGAGGTTGATCATGGCGGGTCAGAGGAGGGGTAGAGGAAGGCCTAAGAAGTACTGAGGTGAGCTGATTAGGCAGGCCTAATAAGAAGTACTAGGTGAGGTGATTATGCAGGACATCATTCTACTTCAGCTTACCGAGGACAAGACCCTCGATAGGAGGGTGTATAGGTCGAGAATTAGGGTTGTGGGTTGATAGGTAGTCTACAGTTTCGCCTAGTCTTTCTAGTAGTATTAGTACTAGTCTTGTATTTTTCTATTCTTAGCCCCTTGCTATTACACGTTGTGTCATTATTTTCAATAGGACTGGCTTTATTCTTGTAGTGTCGTATTCTTAGATCTTTGTTATTGCACGTTGCACCATCTGCTTCCGTGTCTTAATATCTTGTTGTTGGTATTGTCTGTTTATTGCTTCATTTTCACTGTTCTTGAGCCGAGGGTCTTTCGAAAGTAGTCTCTCTACCGAAATTAGGTAGGTGTAAGATCTACCTACACTTTACCTTCCCCAGACCTCACTTATGGGATTTCACTAGGTTTGTTATTGTTGTATTTGGAGATATTACAGCATGTACAAACTTGATAAACATTAAATCTTTTAGATTAGATGTTAAAAACGTAAGTTAATATATTGCATACCGAAGTTTTTTTTTTAAAAAAAGAATCGAAAAGAAAAGCAGAGTATGTAAACCCAGGCAACAAGTCAGAGACCTTTTTTGGAATATCAAGTTTCTTATAAAGATCCCGCATATTTAAGAACAATTTTCACGAAAGTGGTTTGAATAAAATAAGAAAGGAAACAAGTTCAACATGATGTTGCAAAAAGTATTAACACGAGTGCAAAAACATAGTACGGTGTATAGATTAGTAACTTATAAAAGAGAACATAGTACGGTGTATAGATTAGTAACTTATAAAAGAGAACATATAACTTGTTGGAGTAATACACTTATGTTATGTATTTGACGAAAAAATTAAAATTCAAATCCTTCTATGGAAAATAGAATTTCTGCCTCACACAAGGTAAGGGTAAGAAGTATTAGATGAGAATTGTTCATTAACTTAGAAATGTATATGTACATAAAAAAACCTAACTGGCGGAGAGACCATAGGTTCACGTGCCCCATATATTATGCTATAACGGTGTATTTGGTACGGAAGAAAATATTTTTTTATCGATTTTTCAATGTTTGGTTGGCTTAAATATATTGAAAAATATTTTTCTCATAAACTTCTTTTCCTCCAATCGGAAGAAAATATTTTTCCTACCAAGAGGAGGAAAAATATTTTCCAAAACTCTCTTTCAACGTTAATCCTATTCACCATCCCTCCAACCTCTACCCACCACCCACCCCAGCCCTAACCCACCCACCCTCAAACCCGCCCATGCCCCTCACCCGTCCCCACCCCCACCACTCTACCCCCCCCCCCCCCACTCCTCCATCCCCACCCCATAGTGTTTGCTTAAATTATATATTTTTCACAAAAAAAAAAAAAAATTTCTATTCACTAACCAAACACTGTTCCGGAAAAAAAATTTCACTCACCAATCGAAAAATAAGTGATAAAATTATTCATTTTCAAAGAAAATATTTCTTTCATATACCCTAAATACGCCCCTGCTCCGCACTCAGTTGAATCCTTATCATCTGTCCTAGATTTGCCTCCAGCGGCACATGGAAGTTGAGATTCATCCTGTACAGAAGAAATAGCCTTGGCCGTTGAGGTCAATTTAGGGGTTCAATTATATACACCTCCACTCTTCAATGATATTTCAATTTAGGTTCTTGCCGATCGTACGCTCTATTTTGGGAAAGGTGGTTGAATCGTGTCATAACGAGCATAGGCTGGTATGAAAGCATGCACTTTATCGTGATAAGTCTGGCCTTAAAACAGCAAAAGAAGATAGTCGAGCACATCAATATATTTGGCCCCTTGATCTTCTTTTCCACACATGGCATGCTTTTTACTAATCATTATATATTTCCTTTCTAACACATGGCTTATGACTCCATTAACAACCTTCTGTAAATGCTTATCTCTTTGTTATAATTAACAAATAAAGTCGCGTGCTTTGTTTTTACTCCTCGTTTCATGTTTGTTGTACGTTGCTGCTTAGCTATATATAAAATAATCAATTCACTAGACATGTGAGTGCAGTTCATATATCAACTTCGCTTATAAAAATAATAATGATGTTATTGTTTGTCTTTCGTTTTTTCAATTTAACGATAAAAAGTTGGGAGTAGCAAATGAGCAATTTGGATTAAATTTAAACGGGCAAAAATAAGTTAAATCGTAATGTGTTGGATCATAGGTTGTGTACTTTGCTTGGCCAAGTGGATAGGTTAATTTGGGCTGATGATCATAATCCAACCTGCTCAACTCAAAATTATTTTTTATTTATTTAATTTGTTCTTTGTTTAGTGACACATCAAACTAACAATTTTATTTTTCTTTTATTTACGGTGACTAGTTCTATTTAACCAACCAAACTCAAAAATATTATTTTCTATGTATTGATAAATTAATTTTCTTACGAGTAAATTTGGGTTATTTAGACCGTCCAAATTATTGGCCCAAACTTTTAGATGAGCTAACTTTGGTTATGACCAAATTGACCCGTACGTAAATGAATATCTGTCCAGCTCAATCCATCCAAACCTGCATGAATTGGCCAAATTTGATTTCATTTGTTGAAATTTGACACTTGTAGTAGTTATGCATGCATGTTCCTTGCATACGAAATTTATATTGAAGAGAAAATTTACGTAATTTTGTGCGGAAAGAATTACAAGAAAATATACATGACTTCATATCATAACAAAAAATGGCCCATATTTTTAAGTTTTATCATACCTAGCCCACATTGTACATATTTTAAAAGCACTAGCAAATTCAAAATTTGTGTTCTTACAACCATTGCTTCTAAAAGCAATGGAGTTAAATATGTGTTCTCACAACTATTGCTTTCACTCTCTCTTCTTCTCACATCTTCTACATATGCTTCAAGGGGTCGTGTATTATCTGCTTCTCCTCTTGTGTCGCCTGGTTGGAATGTAAGAAAATTGAAGAGTAGAAGTCCACCATTGAAGACCATTCAAAGCTTTGCTTTTGAAAGTGGATTTTTTTGAATTTGTTAGTTGTTTGGATTGGGTGTTGTTCCAACTGATTGAAAATATCAAAAGGAGTTCAAAATTTAAAGTTAAAGTGATTTGGAGTAGATTTGAGCAAGATTTGACTTAAATTTTAGAAAAGACACAAGGAAGAAACGAAGTCAGTTTTTTGTATAATTATGTATAATAGTGTATATGAGTGTATAAACACACCTTATTCACTATTATACACTTTTATACACCTTTATACACGCGTTTGTAGACGAAGTTCTTCCACGATTTTCAGCTGCAATTCTTGTTCAAAACCAGTCCAAATCTCCATTAAATGACTTCAAATTTTATATACAACCTCCTTATACTATTTCTAACAAGTCTAAATAACACCCACTCCAAATTTCTCATAAAATCAAATTCGAAATTTAAACCCACATATTTAAACTTGTTACAAATCTAATTTTCACCACCCAAATGAATTTGGTTTGTTGAACTAATATTTGAGTCACAGTTACTGATTCGAAAATTAAATTAAAAGCTTGAGGAATCTTTTTTAAAAATTAAATACTAATTTTGAGAATCTATTGGAGTTGGATGTTAAATCTTAGCCTATTTTTTTGGACTAGTTGGTTGTAAATTAAAATATGGGCTATAAAATTGAAAAATAGAGAGCTCAATTATTCTATTGTGAAATTTTCCCTTTTGTGTGGGCACACTGGGATATTAATGAAAGGGATAATTAGGTTGTAAGAAGTGGACACAGATAGCAGACGCCAATGCCACGACAATCTCCTTATCTTCTCATACCATCTTTTAAATTCCATCTTCCATTTCTCATCTTCCCCTTCTAAAGTAACTTCTTTTTTGATTGAACTAATATGCATGTCACAATCCCTTGTTGTTTCCCAAATTACCAAAACACCACACAAACCACTCAGTTTTTGCATGTCAACGTTCATATGAAGATCATTCATTCAAAATAATACGTATACATTATTGTGACAAATTCGAATTTGGGGTTAACATCTTTCAAAATTATATCTTTTAAAAGATTTCAGAGATCTTATAAAAGTATATATGATGAGGAAGATAATATCCAAACGAGATGATTTCTCCTCCTTCCATTATGCATCAGAAAAACACCAAAAAAAATAAAAAGTTGAATACAAGAAGAAAGTTTGGTCCCTCGCAAGTTCTTATCAACTTTAGATAGTAGGGGAAATTAACAAATGACGGTGAAATGATGCAATATCCCAAAGAAGGAAAATTCCAAGAAAACAATTGCGAGATCACATAAACAACGGAAAAAGTAAAAGTACTCATAGAATACATAGATATCTGCAGAATCTAAAATCTCACACTAAAAGTGGTAAATTTAGGTGCAAAAACCCAACTATGCAGAATACAGATGCTTACAGCAGGCACATCTTCATTCTTTCATTTGGAATTCTCATCCTTTTCGTGGTTGCTCTTCATTTAATATTTTCTAAATTCTAGGGAAAGAGGTAGTCTTTGTAATATAACAGAATCTCAAAATTTTCTTCTTCGAGCAAAGAGGAGTTTACTAGCTTCCGATTATTACCAGAAAGTTTTTAACTTTTCTTGATTGTGAGGCTCTACACTTGTATACTATTAATTTGCTAATCATGATGAACATATAGTTATAGTACTTGGACACAAAGGTGCGTCTCAATGATTTAGTGTTAATAAGTTCAATTTGTTATAGAGACGGAGCCATGATTTAAAACTTATGAGTTTTAAATTCTAATTCTTTTAAATTATTTGGATCTAAAATAATAGTAATTTGTACATATTCAATAATTTTTTAAAATAAATCTTGAGTTTAAACCAAAACTTATATTGGGTTCGGTCGAACCATATCGACACTCTAATTCAGCTACCCTTTGTCATGTGTGGCTGCAATTTATTGCACACGCATAAAATCCACTTTTGCTAGAACCTTCTTGTTAGAACCGAGTTTGAAGATGAGCTTGAAGCTCGATCTGGAGCTTCAATGGAGTCCTTCTAGAGAGTTCTGTGAGAGGGAAATTGTAAGAGAGAAAATAGGAATTGGGAAAGTGAAAGCTCACCTTCTTTTCTCACTGCAGTACAAAGTATATACACGTGCAAACACTACCAACTTGCCCAATATCGCTGAATTCTTAACTCTTGTTAGAGCCTTGGTGAGAACATCAGCCAGCTGATTGTCTGTTGCCACATGGTGGAGTGAATTCAGCCCTTCTTGCAGCTTGCTTCTGACAAAATGACAGTCCACTTCTATGTGTTTAGTCCGCTCATGAAATACATGGTTTCTTGCTATGTGTAGAGATGATTTGCTATCACAAAAGACTTCTACAGGTTTAGCAAAGGGTACAGTAAGTTCTTCAAGTAATCTGCACAGCCACACCAACTCCTCTACTACTTTTCTGAGTGCCCTGTATTCTGCCTCTGCTGATGACAGTGAAATGGTCTCCTGTTTCTTGGATTTCCAGCATACATGACTGTTTCCTAATAGAATTATATATCCACTCACTGACTTCCTTGAGTCTGGGCAGGCAGCCCAATCAGAGTCACAATAAGCTTTAATATTACAGTTTGGATCATGTGACATGAAGATCCCCATGGTGGGATCACCCTTCAAGTATCCGAGCAAGTGAAAAGCTGATTTCAAGTGGGGTTCTCTTGGATCTTGCGTGAATTGGCTAAGATGTTGTACGCTATAGGCTATGTCCATCCTTGTGTAGGTGAGAAAGTTCAACTTTCCAACTAGTTTTCTGTAATAGGTAGGATCAGTTAATGTAGTGCCCACTTTAGCTTTCAAATTCACTGTTGGATCTAGTGGTGAGGGAAGGATACTATAATCCATACAGTTCTACTCCTTTAGCAGATCAAGCACAAACTTTCTTTGTGAGATTATAACTCCATCAGCTTTATATAGTATCTCCAGCCCCAAAAAATAATGCAGTTTACCCAAGTCTTTGATCTTGAAGCTGTCATGTAGGAATGCTTTCAGCTCTTCTATCTCCTTTTTGTTTGTTCCTGTCAGGATCACATCATCTACATATACTGCCACATATAATGTTGACTCATATATCTTCTTGTAGAAAAGTGAATAATCATACATAGAATGGGTGTATCCTTAACAACACAGTGCTTCACTCAATTTGGCATACCACTGTCTACTTGCTTGCTTAAGGCCATACAAGGACTTCTTGAGCTTACATATCAGATTTCCACTATCTACTACTAAGCCTTGTGGCACTTTCATATATACCTCTTCATGGAGGTCACCATGAAGGAAGGTATTATTCACATCTAACCGGAATATGTCCCAGTATTTCTTGACTGCAGCAGCTACGAGAGCTCTTACTATTGTGATTTTCACCACAGGACTGAATGTTTTTGTTTAATCAATTCCAGCTTGCTGGGTATAGCCCTTTACCACCAACCTAGCCTTGAACCTCTCTATGCTACCATCTGCCTTATGTTTCACTTTATACACCCACTTATACCCTATGACTTGTTTCCCAACTGGTAATGGTACTAGCTCCCAGGTGTTATTGGCATGCAATGCTTCAAACTCTTGCATCATGGTTGCTTTCCAGGCAGGATTCACAGCTGCTTCCTCATATGAATTAGTCTCCTTATCACTGCAAATACTTCTCCCAAGGCACTGACTATCCTGGTTCAGATCCTCAGCAGATATGTGATTGTGGGGAGAAGATAAGGCATGAAGAGAAAATGGTGCATTGGTTTGGTTATTGGCATTGTGCTCACTGGTATTTGGTTTCAGCCGGTGTAATTTAAGGACATAATCCCATAAGTATGAGGGAACTTTGTGTTTTCTATGAGATTTTCTTGGTTGCAAAACATGCTTAGGTGAGGTATTCTTTAAAGATCTTATTGGTGAATTATTTTGTGAGTTTTCTGGAACAAGTAAATCTACATTATTGGGAGAATGTGGTGAAGGAGATGGGTCAGATGACAAATCTGGATGTGTGACATTTGAAACCCCTTGATCATTTGGCTCACTAGTTTGGGTCTGCTTATTGTCACTAGACACATGATCAATAAAATGAATAGAGTTGAGAATAGAGGGAACAAAAACAGTATCCTTAGACATACTAAAAAGAAAGATATTTTCATTGAACACTACATCTCTAGATACATGTGTTTTCTTAGTGGTCAGACTGAGTAATTTGTACCCCTTTACCCCGAAAGGATATCCAACAAAGACACGTGGTGTGGTTCTAGGTTCAAATGTATCTCTGTGGACCTTGGGTACTGTAGGATAGCACAAGCAACCAAAACTCCTCATATGAGAGTAAGTAGGTTTTCTGTTGTATAGTAGTTCATATGGTGACTTGCCCTTGAAATGAGAAGAGGGCAGTCTATTTATTATATAAGTTGCACATAGGATGCATTCACCCCAATATCTTAGAGGCAATTTTGACTGAAATAAAAGAGCTCTAGCAGTTTCTAACAAGTATCTATGCTTTCTTTCCATTATGCCATTTTGTTGTGGTGTATAAGGACATGCCTTTTGGTGGATGATCCCTTTAGAAAGAAAAACTGATTTGCTTCTGTGTTGTTAAACTCTAGACCATTGTATGACCTTATAGATTGGATAATGGTGTTAAATTGATTTTTATCATTGATACAAAGTTCATGATGACATGCATGGCATTACTTTTGCTGGTTAATAGGTGGGTCCAAGTGGACCTACTATAATCATCCACCATGGTAATGAAATATCTGAAGTTTTCATGACTTGGCATGTGGTAAGGGCCCCAGAGATCAACATAAAGTAGTTGAAAAATTTTGGTGAAATTAGTGGATTTTTTTTGAAATGCCAATCTCCCCTATCTTGCCATTGGGCAGACAGAGCAAGTAAAGGGTTGTTTTTGTGAGAAAGATGCTGGAATACTGGACATTTCCTTCATCTTGGCAAAGGGTACATGACCCAGTCTATTATGCCACAACACATTTATATCATCACTTGAAGAGATAGAAGGACTGATGCTATTCACAATGGGGAATTGCACTTTATTATTTGGAGAACATGTAGTTACAACTGAATGAGATGTGCAATTATCCCCAGACAATGAGCTATTTACGGTGGAATGATGAAAATAGTGTAAGTTGTGTGTGCAACAAGTGGAAGAAATAGAACTAGCAATTGAACTATTTACTGTTGATTCTGAATGGTTGTTCCTGAGACACCTAGGGTAGAGAAGATATAGGCCATCACTGGCGTTACCAATTTCCAGAGGCCTCTTCATTGAAGGGGCCTGCAGAAGACAAATGTTATCAGTAAAGGCAACAATGCAATGAGGGGTTGAACTGGTTAATGAATAAATTGATATGAGGTTATATTTGAAGGAAGGTATATACATGACTTTGTGTAAAATGATCTATGGAAACAATGTCACACTTCCAATTTGTGTTACTTTTACCTTATCTCCGTTTGGAATACTAATAAGGGATATGGTAGGGTTGCAATGTTGGTTAGTAAAGATATATTGAAGGTCATGTGATTAGATGCTCTTGAATCTAATATCCAAGAGTCAGCCTTATTTTTGAAGCATTCACAGGACAATTTGCCAAATCAATAGACGAAGTGCAGACTATTATACCTGCAAAGTTCACATCACCATTGACATAGTTTCTGCAGCTCGAACTCTCTCCTCCTGTTCCCATCTGAAAAGTTGCAGCAGATTCAGGATCTGTCCATATAGTTCCTTAGTAAGGTTGACCTGCCCGACCTCATCTCCATCTTCTGATCCATCCTTTCCAGTTGCATTGCTTCAGAAGAGGTCCCTTGCACACTGGCTACTATTCTTCTTCCTTTGTTGAACCTTGCAGCTTGATTCATGTTCTATCCTGCATTTGAACTTTGAGTGTGTGAATTTCCAAAACTTTGAGGGTACTCGTGTAGTTTGTAGCACTTGTCCTTGGTATTCCCTGGTCTCCTACAGTAGTCACACAATGGTCGAGGCCTATTGCCTCCAGTGGAATTGTTATTGGCAGAGTAATTTGTTATGTAGCAACCAGATTTTAATGTGTTGACATTTAGGGAGGCAGACACAAAAAGCATTTGGTTATTTGGTTTGATCTCCCTTTGCTTCTCATCCTGAATGAGCAGTGAAAAAGCCTGTGCAAGAGTTGGCAGTGGATTCATCATAAGAATGCTTCCACGTACAATAGTGTAGACCTCATTAAGTCCCGTAAGGAACTGTATCAATCTTCTGTCCTGCTCGGTCTTGTGCAGGTTCTCCTTGGCACCATAGGTACAGGTACAACTGCAATGAGTCTTCTTACTCAAAGTATTCAGCTCTTCCCAGAGCTTTTTCAGCTTAGTGTAATAACCTGTAATGTCCAGCACACCTTGAGACAGGTCGTTTATCTCTTTTTGGATCTGGTACAGCCTAGCACCATAGTTTGCTCATAGCGATCCTCCAATTCTCTCCACAAGTCAACAGCATTATCAGCATACTCCACACTGTCAGCAATGTCTCTGGAGAGTGAATTTAGAATCCAAGACGTCACCATATCATCGTATCGCTCCCACTGTCGAAACCTTTAAGATTGAGGATCTGGTGATTTACACTCTCCACTAATAAACCCTAACTTGTTTTTGACGGATAGACCTCGCATGACACTACGTCTCCAAGATCTATATCCAATTCCACTAAAGGAACTGAGACGAGCATTGCTCCAAGATTGTCTGACGGATGTCGATAGAGTGTAGGGGTGTTCAAAATCGATCCGAAACCAAAAACCGAACCGAACCGAAGCTTAATGGCTTACTGGTAACGGCTTAACGGACGGGGAACATATTAAATTTTTTTTATTAACGGCTTATCGGTTTGGGGGCGGATTATTAAATTTTCTTAACGGATTATCCGTTAACCCGTTAAGAATATAAATATATATATATATAATTATTTTTATTTATATATATTAAATATAAAAAACTAAAACCCTTGAGCTTGAATAACAAAAACAAACCCGTCTCTCTCTGTTCTGTCTCTAAAGTCTAACCCATTCCTAATTCCTAATTCCAGAGAAACCCTAACACCTAAACAAGAACCAACAAAGAAGCTTGTACTACTTTCATTATTCTCATTCCTTTTCTTTTCTTGGAGTGTAACAAGAAGATTTTCTTGCAAAGAAGCTTGTACTACTTTCTTTATTCTCATTCCTTTTCATTTCTTGTTGCAGTGACTCATACATGGCTGAAAATACACAAAGTGATAAGGTGATGATGGGTGAAAGTGGGGCTTCTAATTCAAATGCAACAAGTCAAGCTCAAACAATGGAGTCAAATATAACCAAAAAAAGGAGAAAAAGGTCTGTTGTGTGGGATCATTTTAAAGAAATTATTACTTCTGAAGGGAGTACAAAAGCAAAATGTGACTATTGCTTTCTTGAGTATGTATTTAAGACCAAAGACNGATTAATGCTGAGGATTTCATCTTACCTAAAGGCTGGATGATTGAAGTTCGAGTTAGGAAAAATGGAAGTACTTCTGGCCACAAAGATACAGTAATAAATACATTAACAATTTAACATATATCCTCCTTCCTACTTGTTATAAGATTTTCAATTAATTTGCTTTTAGACCCTTAGACATATATCTTAGCTTCTTTTGTATGCAACAATCTGATTTAGAGTTAAATAGGTACACTAATGCGTGACTGGACTTTATTTCTCTTCAATCCCCTAGTAATCTTAGCACTTAATTTGTAAATAAGCTAAAGAGCACACAGGGTCAGGTTATATAGTTTGCTAAAATACATACTCAAGATGTTGGTGACTTTTTGTATGGACAAACAAAGTGCTAGATTTCCTATTCTTACGGAGATGGCTCGTGATGTATTAGCTGTTCCGGTTTCAAGTGTGGCATCCGAATGTGCGTTTAGTCTTGATTCATTTAGGAGTTCATTAACTCCTAAATTGGTGCAAGCTCTAGTGTGTCTTCAAGATTGGCTTCGAAATGAAAAATTAAAATAACCCATTAGTGTTGAGGAAGATCTTGATAAAATCGAGCGGCTTGAACAAGGTAATAATATTGTTACTATATTTGTTGTATATAAGTGTTGTTGATATGCTTATATTTATCGCAAGACTCATTATTTTTTTTCTTCAGATTTAGCCAGCAATGGAAAAGACCCTTCCGTAATTGACGTGTAGTGTTAATATATTTGGTAAAATTATTTATCAGCTACTCTGCCTATTCCCTGTTTTATTTAGAATTAGATGTGCATAGGAACAATGCTGCTCTTTCAAACAATTTGTTCTGTGACTGCCCATTTTAACTACTTATCTATTGCTACGTAGGTGAAGTTTTTTCGCATATATTTGTACATGCTATCATAGTCTGGCTAAATCTGCATATTGACTTCACCAGCATTGCGTGTGAAACCTGCAAATCCTATTGTTACTGTAAGGTCCTACTTTTTGATGAAATTACATGATTATATTTGTCTGCTTTAGATGACTTTCTGATGATCAGCAATGTCTTCTTTGCACACGCTCTTTAATATTATGTTCGTCATCCAAATACAGGCCGTGGCACCAATTTTTTCATTGGTTGCACCTAGGTACCAGTTCAAAGGTTCTCATAAAAAGGGGATTCCTATTTCAAGGGATCCTGCAGCACTGGTGGCCAAGTATTCTGATCCTCTAGTCCTTCATGGAACTGCTGATAGAGTCACTGATCCGTTGGCTTCTCAAGATCTGTACAATGAGGCCGCTTCTGAGTTCAAGGACATTAAACTTTATGATGGGTTCTTGCATGACCTTCTGTTTGAGCCCGAGCGTGAAGAATTTACTCAGGATACCATTGACTGGATGCACAAGAAGTTAGGTGCTGGCAATCTTGCAAATGTGTATAGTTAGTGCTATCTTTGCAAATAGTTAGTGTTTTGATTGATCAAGGGTTTTAAGGGCTGCTATGATATGAGATGAAGCTATACTTACTAGTTTACTATGCTGGATTTGTTTCCCTTTTTCTCTTCTAGTGGTAATGAACCTTTTCTGCTGGATAAACATTTGAGATTTGAATGACTTCAGTAATCAGTAGGGCAGTACCTATTTCTAGTTGAGGATAATTTCGATTTGTGAATATGTATGTTAGGCCGATAAACCGCCCGATAAGAGCTAAACCGATACCAATCCGCCCGATATCTTATCGGGTGGCTAACGGATTAATACATTTAAAAGCCGATAACCGTTAAGCCAAACCGTTAAGAGTAAATAACCGCCCAATCCGACCGATAAGCAGCCCTAGTAGAGTGGATCATTTGGATCTATTCCGGTGCTCGTCGTAACGGCGACACTGGTATCACCAACAGATGTGTCTTCCTGATCTAATATAGCCATGAGTAGACGAATTTGTTGTGTTACACACTAATTTTAGGTGAAACTTGAAGAATCAGTTATCAATTTTGCGATTTGAACGAATTAGGGCAAATGTCAATCGAACTAGAGAGACAGATTCAGAAGAAAGAAAGGAGTGGGCGAAATTGAGAGAGACGATGTCGGATAGTCGAACATGAGCTTCCTTGCTCTGATACCATGTTAGAACTGAGTTTGAAGATGAGTTTGAAGCTCGATCTGGAGCTTCAATGGAGTCCTTCTAGAGAGTTCTGTGTGAGGGAAATTGTAAGAGAGAAAAAAGGAATTGGGAAAGTGAAAACTCACCTTCTTTTCTCACTGCAGTACAAAGTATATACACGTGCAATACTAGAAAATACAACTAATGCTGAGCTGGCTAATTAAGCTGGCCCACTAACAAACTAACTCACTCCACCAACTATACAACTAACTATCATTATATATAAAAATATAATTATGCAAGTCTCAAAGCTTCTGTTTATTGATGTTGTTCCCTTTTTAACATTCTCTCAAATACAAAGAAAGAGGTAACTTTGGGTATATAATGACGGAATCTAGTTCAAAAATCTTGTTCGAGAAAAGAATAGCTTCTGATTATTGTCAGAATTTTCTAACTTTTAGTAGATTTTGGTTTAACATTAATTCCAAACGAATAGTACAAGTTGTCATACACACGCACTCCCGTGCACACATGAAGCAAAATTTGCTGTTTGGTTATTTCCTCCGCCAAAGGTTATGACGCAGCAACGTAATTGTAAATTTTTGTGGAAGAACTAGCAAAGGATGGACGAGTTTGGATTGAGCTTTACCAATTGAATTAATCTATAGGCATAAGTTATGGGTTCATAGAAACCGTGTAACATTTGCTCATCTGTATAGGTATAAGGAAATTCACTAAATATTTAAATATGAACACAGTTATTAACTTGAGGTAGTAGAAATCCATAAACTTCACATCTTGAATCCGTCTCCAGCTTAGGACGACCAGCTGCAGCGCAATTTGGTCATTGAATCTGTATCCGCCCTTGACATACACAACTCGATCCATTGTGTGCATGGGAATGTATACGTCGCCCCTAGGGTTAAGGGTAGAATGGAAATTTGACTAGGGAAAATATCTTAAGGAACTTTGAAAAGTCAGTTTCCAAAAATGGAAGAAGTCACATTATATGATATCGACGAAGGAGTCGTTATAAGGTAGGGGCTCGGGCCGGTGGGTGCGGCAACCATCAGTTCGACAATTTGATATAATTGTTGACAGTAATTTCGCATGGATTTCACGTAATCCCATCTGAGATGTTTTGATCATCCCTATTAGCTCCATTCACATCCATACAAATATATAAGTCCTAAAAATCCAACTGTAATCCTTTTTCCATGCACGTGAATGCATATGTATCCTAACACTTTTCACACCTCTTGGAATCAGAGGCAAATATATATATATATATATAATCTAGTAGTTTGAATCAAAACTACTAGATTATGTCGAATTCGTAACTTCTATTATAGCACCGTATTTCTGGGATGACATCTTTCGTTCTAATAGAGCCCGCCATGACAACATGAGTTGAGAAAAGGTCAAATCTTGTCTATCTTTTATCTGCATGTGTGAAAAAAATTACTTGCAAGTGTTGGATTTGCAGGCGATAAATTGAAGGTAGATCTAAAACTTATAAAGCAATTGGTTTTTATTTGCACATTTCCTCATAATGAGCGTCATTTAAAAGAGAAGATTTTCGATGTGAAATTAGAAAGGAAAAGAAAAAGCAGCCAAGACAAATATCATGAAAGTATTAACAAAGACTTTTGGATTTTGGTCCTAATGAATTGTTTTTTGATGGATATTTCACGTGGTCTGTTCGACTGTTGAAAGGACGTTTACCGTCGACTTTATACTTCGAATATTCTTTTGTTAATTTGCTGCCTCTCTTGCTTCTTTGTTTTAGGAAAGAATGGAGCGAGTCAGCTAGCTATGGTTAGACAGTTAAGCTTTGAATCGAAGTTGTCGTCTAATGATGGAGTATTTATTTGTATTACTTTTGTTTGGAAAGTAGGGGAGCTACGAAGAAGGGAATTTTCTTGCTTTTGTTTGTTTAAAAAGAAGTTAATTTAAAGCTAGCTAGCTGCTATATTTCATGTATACCAGCAAATATGTACATTATGCCACAATGTTAGTTGAAACTGTTGGATCCACATAACAAAGAGGTCACGAGGAAGCTAGCAACACAAACCTTGGTGATAATAAATCAGATGACAAAAAATTATAATAAAAAAAGCATAATATATACTCTAATATGGTTTTGATCAATTGACCTATATCAATTTACTAATATAAATGAAGAATATCGAGAGAATAAATTCTCCCTCTAAACTAATCTTTTAATGACTATATTGTGGATGTTATATTGTCTTTGTATGAATGAGGGATCCTCAATTTGTTAAGGTCCACAATATTTTCCTACAAGAAAGGGATTTGTCAACTACAAAAAAATTTATATTTTCCTTTTAGGAAACGTACAATCACTTATGATAAATATTATGCCCTCTTTAAAGTAAAAGAAAAATTCAAACATACTAAGAAAATCGGCACAAACCCTAACAGAAACATCTAATATATGATCAGAAAGACTTAACAATCAGTTCGACACCTTTAGAAGAAAGAGACAGAGACTTGATTCAATGACCGCAATTGCCTTCTTACTGTGAGTTAGCACTTTGGAGTTGTAAGATAACTGAAAAGTTTAATTCATTGGCTTGAACGGCAGTATTAATAGAAAAAACTTTATGAAAACTAGGCGTATATGCCAAATTATGTTAATCTAATTAATATAACATAACTTAATTTAAAAATATTATATTAATTAATTATAATTAAGTGATAAACAAAATATAAAAGGAACCATTTATGCATTTATCGCTTTGGGCATATTGCACCAAATGCAAGCAAGTGTTTTCCATATATAGTGCTACTCAAGTATATATCTTTGAATATGTCCAAACAGATAATACACTTTAGTTAGTTGAGAGGCAGTACATTACATGTGAAGTGTTTAATAAAGCACTTTCATGATATGTATCCAAGGAGATACCACAATTAGAACCATAAAATTTCCTGAACTCAAATCTCGATGGCTTCTTATAAACCATTGATATTCAGTTAAGTTAGAATCTTTGTGAATACCTAATTACTTATTGTGAGCTTGATGAATCTGGATTTATTATCTCTCAGATTCAACCATGCATTCACCAGCAGAATTCAATCTAAGAAGGAGCTTGAGAGAAGAGGAGAGATGTAGAGATGAGAGAAAATGATTCTGTGCATTGAACAAATGTAATTACACGTGTATATGTATTACTAACTTAACCGTGGTTCTAACAACTTAACTATGGTCAGCTGGGACCCACTAGCTACCTTAACTAACTAGAGGCTAGCTTAACTACTTAACCGCCTATTCTTCACACTCCCCCTCAAGCTGAAGAGTGTAAAGTATTGAGCACTCCAAGTTTGCCTAAAAGAAATGTATGATGTGATTGTCAAAGCCCCTTAGTCAACAAATCAGCCTGTTGATCCTTCGTCCCCACAAAGTGAGGCATGAGAGCCTTGTTTAATCTTGTCACGCACAAAATGGCAGTCTATCTCAATATATTTAGTACATTCATGGAAGATAGGATTAGTTGCAATTTGTAAAGCAGCCTTGCTATCACAATAAACATTCACAGGTTGTTTGATAATCACTCCAAGCTCAGCAAATAGCCCCAACAACCACACAATTTCTGTTGTCACTGCTGCTAGACTTGGATACTCTGCCTTTGCAGAGCTTCTTGATACTGCATGTTGCTTTTTAGACTTCCAAGAAATGAGTGAATCACCAAATTTGATCAAGTATCCAGTTACTAATTTGCGTGTGTTTGGGAAGCTTACCCAATCAGCATCACAGAAGCATGTCAAATTGTCTCCATTAGAGCTACTTAGAAATATTTCCATCCTTGGCTCTTGTTTATTGTATTTGACAACTCTCACAGCTGCATCCCAATGAGACTTTTTGGGCTCTTGCATGAACTAACTAAGAGTTTGCACTTCAAACACAATATCTGGCTTGGTAATGGTGAGGTAAATCAACGTACCAATCAATCTTTGATATTCACTTACATCAGACAACACTTCATCACCTGTAGCCCAATGTGTCTGTAAATTCAGCTGAAGTAAACTTTTGATTGAGGTCTATTGGAGAGGAGACAATCTTGGCACCACCTATAAGCCTAAGTTAGAGTTTAGTTGAAGACAAAATTTCCTTTGATTCAACAGAATTCCATTCATGGATCTCAACACTTCAATTCCCAGAAAGTCTCTAAGATCACCAAGATCTTTGACCTTAAATTATTGATGAAGCACAACCTTATTAGTCTCACTGATGAACAGTGTGCTATTCCCAGTTATCAACAGGCCATCTACATATATCAACACTGCTACAAGGTCTTCCCTCCTTTTCTTAGTGAACAAGGAGTAGTCATGAAATCTTTGAACATAACTTGCAGCTATTAGAGCCTCACTAGGCTTAATATTCCATGGCCTCGAAGATTGCTTCAGACCATACAATGACTTCAGTAGTCTGCAGACCTTTGTCTCCCCCGTCTCCTGAAACCTTGATGAAGTTTCATATACACTTCCTCATACAAATCTCCGTACACATCCATTTGTGAAATTCTCCAACCTCTAGAAGCAACAAGAGCAATAACAGACCTCACAGTTATCATTTTCGTAACTGGTGAAAAGGTTTCATTATAGTCCAAACCTTCTCTTTGGGTATACCCCTTGGCAACTAGTCTGGCCTTAAATCTTTCTACTTCTCCACTAACCTTATACTTGATCTTGTACACCTATTTTGACCCAATGGCCTTTTTTCCTATTGGAAGATCAATAATACTCCAGGTCTTGTTATCTTCTAATGCCTTGATCTCCATTTCCATTGCGTCAATCCACCCTTTGTCCTTTGAAGCCTCATTGAAGGTATTTGGCTCAGCCAATGTGGAAATGCTAGTCATGAAGCTCCTGCATTTGTCTGTCAATCTTGCATAGAATAAGTAGTTGGACAGTGGCTATGAGGATCCCTGTCCCTTCTTGGTGGTCACATAGTCTTGTAGCCACTATGGCTCCATCTTCCTTATTATTTTTGTAGTTGTAGTTGATGCAAACCGCTTTATTCCTTTGACAAACTTGTCCAAATCTCCTTTGAATCCTTTCTTCAGTATGTACAAACCACCCTTTTCTCTACCAATTCCCCTCGCCTTGCCATTGTAGAGGTCCTGAAATAAGCAGAAGTCAGGAAAGAAATTCACTGAGCATGGCAGTTGCCTAGTTAGCTTAGAAACTGATAGAAGATTGAATTTGAACTCATGTACAAACATGACATCATCCAATTCCACTTTATTAAGGATGATTGCCTTTCCAATGTGTGAAACATTAGTCTTTCCTCCTGTGGGTAGGTGAACCTGGTCATTGCTACATACACTCACTTTGTCCTTGACCTTTAATACATCTAAATCACCAGCAATGTGATGTGTAGCTCCATAGTCAATTATCCATTCTGTACAAGGAAAGTTTTCCATTAAGGAGGTAGCAATACCTGACATGTTAGCTTGGCATCCAGGAGTTTCCTTGTTCAGCATGCTCAAAATCTGCCCATACTGATCTTCAGTGAAGTATGCCCTGCCTTCAATCCATCACCGCTACCTTTCTCTTCATCTTGTTGTGTTGGATTATCCTTTTCAGAACCTGCAGTCACTATGTTAGCCACATATGATCTCTTATTTTTGAAGTCAGTTGGGTAACCAATAAGCTTGTAGCAGTTCTCCTTTGAATGGCCAGGTTTGTTGCAGTAGTCACACTTCACAATAGGCTTCTTTCCTTTGAACTGTTGTCCTCTATTGTTCCGCATTCCCAATTGTCTCTGTTTGCTTGCATAGAAATAAGATCTCCTCTATTTCCTACTATTGAATTGGAATTTGGATTTCATCCTCAATGATTAGAGCATAAGCTTGATTCAGTGTTGGCTCTGTAGTTTTCATTAGGATCTGTCGCCTTGCTTGGTCATAGGTCTTATTGAGTCCAGTCAGAAATTGCATCAACCTTTGCTACTGAAAATGCGCGACGTATTCCTTCGAATTTTGAATAGGCACCATTGCATCATATTCTGCCCACAACTCCCTAAGTTAGTTGAAATAGGAAAATACAAAATCTGTTCCATGTGAGATAGTGGCTATATCTCTATGCAACTGAAAAATTCTCACACAATCTTGTCGAACATTTCTCTCAGATCCTCCCAAACCAAATGCGCACTAGATGCATATACAATGCCGCTAAGTAAATCTGGAGACACTGTGTTCATGATCCAGGAAGCACAATTGCATTACATGTTTCCTAGTCCTCATGTAATTCGGTCTTGAATGAGTTCTTTTTGTATGTCCCGAGGACAAACCCTAACTTCCACTTAGCTTGTAATGCAATTCACATCGATTGGCGCAATAATCCATTATTCTCTGATCTAGTAAGTTTTACAGGAATTAAAATTGAACTAGGAGTGTCTGAGGGATGAACGAACAAAGGATGTGTGTGGTCAATTTTCTCAGCCGCCATTGACATCTAACAGTTGAAGCTTCATGAAGAAGACGGTGATGAAATTTTGGTAAATTAAACCAAATATGTGGAATTTCAGCTCTTCACCGCTCTGATATCATGTGAGCTTGGTAAATTTGGGTTTATCTCTCATATTCAACCATGCATTCACCAGTGATCCACGTCCAATCCGCACTCAATAGTGAGTGAAAACAATCGTTGGAAGAATAGTACCCAATAAGAGTCGGGGTCGATTTCCACATGGAGTTTAATGTGGGTGTTAGTGTGCACACTTGATGAGAGTAAATGAAATAACTCAATTGCGCTTCCAAACAAGGGACTTTGTTTTCTATTTCTAAGTAACACTAACAATTGTAAACTAATAAGAAGAAACTAGAAAGCGAGTAATTGTTTTTGTTTTTTTTATCAAATGGGTTAAAAGCCTAGGGATGTAACATTCACCTAGGTGTTCGCCCAATGGGTTAAGCAGGTTAATACTTGTTTTATTGATCGGGGGGTATTACAGCTCTAACTCTAAGTTACCCACTCAATACCTATCGATCATAGAGTGACTTTCCCTAATTTGGCTTTCTCAAGCCCAAATAGGTATCACGCTAAATAGTTGATATGAGCTCAAGTCGGGCTTTCCCTATCTCTAGTTCAAGCCCTTTAATTAGGCCAGTCAAATCCTTAACTAGCCGAATTTCTTGTTAGCTATATTTTTCTAGACTAGGTCTCTCTTTCTTCAAGTAAAGACCATGTCAAAAAAGCATGAATCAATGTTTGCAACCATTAATTCCATCATTAAAGCATGAACAAGGCTAAATAACAAATCTCAATCATAAACAAGCATTAAATTAAATAACCATAAGGTTTATACACTAGGGTTGGGTCACAACTCTAGTAAAAGTCTAGCTACTCATACTAGAAAATGAAGAAAGCAAAGAAGAAATACTAGTTAAACCCATAATACAAAATTAAAATGATAAACTATGATGTTTTAATCCCAAAATGATTACAAATTCCCTAAAATGGAAAACTACAACGGGTACAACTGCTAGAAATTCAAAACTTGACCTAAAAATGTCATTCCCGTCTATTTATAGTGGCCCAAAATTTGTTGACAAAAATGCCCCTCGGGAGGTTCTGCGACCGCGAAATTCCATGTGCGATCCACACATTGCTTGAGTTTGCAGGGAACTGGATTCCGCAGCCGCACAATTTGGTCCGCGGCTGTGATTTAGCTTCTGCGGCCGCACATTTCATGTGTGGTTCGCACTTCAAGCAAGGCTTCAAGTCTTGGTCATTTGCACACTCTCTGAAATTTTTGAATTCTTGTAACTGCGGACCATGTTTTGCGACCGCACAAATTATGTGCGGTCCGCACTTCTGCTTCAAATACTTCAGGGATTCTTCATTAGTTCTGCAGCTGTAGAGGGAATGCTTTTGCTACCGCAGAAACACTTCTACGGACCCCACCTCTTGTGTGTTGCGCCCCTTCTTGCCTTGTGAGTCGGAACACTCCTTTTTGAGTCAGATTTCTTCATAAGAGCCTAAATTTCCAATATTCCTGCGATTTGCACATTTTTATTAGTTTTGGAAACATAAATCAATACATTCGGACTAGAAAAAAAGTAAAAAGGTGCTAATAAGTGGTCAAAATCTACACTTATCAACTCCCCCAAACTTAAGTCTTTGCTTGTCCTCAAGCAAATAGATTAGTTCCCACCTCTTCAAAAGGTCATTTCAGCGAGTCAATGGTGAGCCATTCATGCTTATTTGGGACCAACAATTAGCCACATTACTCATGCATTATCAACAAGTTGACAAATCAAATATTCATGAAAATAATTCTAATGTGACATTTGAGCTTCAAGAATTGACTTTACTCATCAAGGACTCTTGCTCTATCATGTAGGTCATGGTGGACTCCAAACTCTTCCTCCTCTACCTCTTCCATTTGCCAAGACTTCTTAAAAATTTAGCACCCAATCTTAAGTTTCATGAAAGGTTCACTCTTCTCTCACAAGAGAATGTCACAAGTACGACTTTACGTACCATAGGCTTGCCCCTAATGTAGATCACCACTAATGCAAGCTCACTCGGTTCAAAATCAAGTAGGACTTCTTTCGGGTTGTAATGAAGGCTTTTATATTAGGGTAGGATACCATATGGGTAAGTTGTTACACTTTTCCTTAAGCACTCCACATTTTTATTTCTCGACTCACAATTACCAATCTTTAGAGGCATTCTGCTTTTTTATTTGGGGCTAGAGAGACTTGACATCACTCTTTCTTGTTCATTTTATTATTTTTCTCCCTTGATACTCATGTTAGGGATCATTACCTCTTTTTGAATCCATCAACCCTTTCACTTATTCTTTTTTTTTTTTTTGCATTTTTTTTGTTCTTTTTCTTTTCTTGCCTTCTTTTTTCATAGAGACCATTTCTTTTGTCTTTTTGTGCCTTGATACCATTTTCGAATTCCTCATCTCTCCCCCAAGCTTATGCTTTAAGTCTCTTATTTCACAAGAGTGTTAAGGAAAGTCTGGGTGCCAAGAGAGGATCACGATAAAATAGGTAAAGGCTTATAACATGGTTATCAAATGAGAAAGGCTTAAGGCTCAAAGGGGGTTGACTAAGTATAACGACATTGGGTGGCAATAGAAAGCTCAAACGGGTCAAGGAAAGCCTACAATCATTTCTCAATCCAAGAAAAACTTAGGATTAGGCACATTCGGGGCAAGTTCTAGATCATTCGCACGGATACTTGGACTAGCCACAAATCACCTTACCCCCCACGCAACTAGACCGTAAAAAAGGATGGAGTTGAGAGACTACAATGACCACAATCAAGTTAAAGATCACTATGGTCCAATTAACCACTCGATGATTACCAAAGTCAACTCAAGAGTCTCAAAGTCACTAACTAGAGCTATTTTCTTTCAAAAGCCTTATTTCAAACCATAAGCACGTAGTTAAATGTGTTAGTACTAACTGAAGCATGAATAAATCTTTTGGGGAAAGACATGATTGGGCCTTTTATTCATTAATACTACTATTATTATTACCTAAATACAAAAATGGACTCATTCCCTTAAGAAGGTTGTCACGCTATCCATCATTGGGACGAGTCACCCGGTTCACACAAAAATTACCTTTGGAAAGAACTGTGGTGTTAAGAATACCAAAGGCTTATTATCTACAAAAGCATAAAAATAAGCTACTAACAAAACAAGAACTACAATGGAAAAATAAAGAAGCTAATGAACTATAGCTACTAAAGATAGATAATTACAAATAAGAAAAGGAAAAGAATCATCAAATTAAACTCCAACAAAATAAAAGTGAAAGAAGAGAGGGTGAAGAAAAACTCCCTAATGATCCGTGGAAATATTAGTGTCCCCAGCAATATCATCTCCCACTGGGTCCGCCAACTGTATCTCATCATCATCAAATCCGGGCGTGGAAGGAGTGGTGAACATCGCACGCACTGCCTCAGCAGTGTCGGCAGCAAGGTCTGGCTCCTCAGACTGGCCAGCTAGTGCAACCGGTGCTGACAGTGCTGGCGGATCTGGGGCGGACTGGTGCGGGTCAAGTAGCATGTCAAAAGGTAGATCCTCCGCTGTCGCAAGTCTACTCACCTACCTTCGGAGCTTGTTCACTGATTTCTTGCTTGCTTGGGAGTTCCTCATCTTCTTCACTTCTTTTCCCAACTCCTCAATAATTGACCCGTGCTGGACCAAGGTGTCCATGATTATTTTCTAGTTGTCCAGAATCTTCTTAAGCATCTCATCAATGGCAGAGGAGGCCCGTGGCGCCTGCGTAGTGGACCGTGCTACAACAGTACTAGGTAAGTCAGACAGCTTTGAAATAGCTATCTGCATCCAGTTGTTGAGACTTGCCAATATCTGGGAGACTCGTAGAGCAGATAATGGAGCTGTAGGCATAGGCACTAGCCTGCCCCTGCTCTAGGGGCTGTGGTAGGAGTTGCGGATGATGGCGGGGGCATAGCAGCAACACTGGAGGAGGGCTCATCAAAGGTGGTGGGAATGATAGTTGTCTCAATAACCACCACCGTAGGGTCATCAGACTGGCCTGTGGTGGTAAAAGGCTGCGTTCTCTTCTTTGGGTTGGTATCACCCATCAGTGAATACCAGTCAAATGGCTTCTTCGGCTTCACTTTTGGTGTCAAATGATCTCGGCTCTACCTTTGCATCCGTGAGGTACTCTGTGATAGTGTTGGGATAAGGGTAGGACAAGCTAGTCTACTGTGCTATCAATGAAATATTGGCCGATATCATGGCACCCATATTAATTTGGTACCCGGCCATGATGGAAGCCACAAGAACAGCCCGATGAAGAGGTAGATGAGTCTCGTTCTGGCACGAATCAAGTCTACGCAAACAAAGGTTTGCCACCCCTTCGCCTCAAAGCAATGTGTTCCCCTGGATGGGAACCCAAGCGGTAATCCATGGTGGTGGTGGCCTAGATACTCATTTGGCTCCATGGTCCTTCATTGCACATTTCACCAGATACTCCTTTGGCTCCAAGTACTCAAACGCCATAAGTAAATTGATGAAAAATGGGAAATGAGATATTACATCCCGCATTTTCGTACGTTAAACTTTCGTCGTAAGTTAATCAACGTAAGCTCGGGAATGAGATTATTTTGAGGATATAAGTATTACGCTATTTCAAACAAGTGACAAGTAAATTCGTGAAGGTGAGATGGTTAGCAAATCGAAGAAAATGAGTTTTGTCGAAGTTTGACATTTTGGGAAAAAATACGGCCCGAACTAAAGTACCCACTATTTATGGACTAGTACCATATAAGGTACCACATGAACATGATAGTAAGGTGTATACGGTGTGTTTAAAGTGAGTAGTATTATAAGTAATTTGAGATTATTCTTAATTATGTGGATAATCGGGTAATTTTGATTTTAGTGGGAGATTAACAATTAATTAAGATAATTGGTTGTTAATTATTGGATAAGGTCCTTAACGTGGCAGCAAGCCACCCATGACATATGACTCTTAAATCTTAGTGGATTATGTGGCAAAGATAAAGGATATGTGGTTAAGCCACCACATAAAGTGGAGCCCACATCCATGTATAAGAAATCTTAAACTTAAAAGTCTTAAACTTAAGAGTCTTATGACTCACGTTATTATCCACATCCACATCACGTTATTATCTACAACTTAAGAGTCTTATTACTCTTAAAGAATCTTATCACGTTATTTGGGTAATTTAATATGCATCTGGATATATCATATAAGCAACGCAAGACCTTCAAAAATTCAAATCAAAGTGAGATTTTGAAATTATAACGGAGTACGGTGCAATCTTTCTCAAGAATATCATACGAATTTCTCCCTACTCTGATCTTGTCATTACGTGCTGTCGCAATTGACGTATGTTAGAGAGATTGTCAATAGAATCGACTCAGGTATGTTAGGGTTATCCCTTCTTTCCTTTTGGCATGATCTATACGACACAAACAAAACATAGTAAATACACAACTTTCATAAATGACTCTATTCATAGAAGTATTAGAGTTGCCTATGTTCTTGAATTCCCATATGTCTTATTATTTAATCGTCTGTTCATGGGCCTCAGAAAATGTGTAAGTTGAGAAAGTTCATTTCATGATATTAATCAGAGGTATAATGATCTTATGACGTTCCGAGAGATTTTATTGACGTACTTCTCATGCATTGCATTCATTTATACATGTACATTCACCCATGACCAGATATAATATATATATATATATGGGAAAAGGTTACGGCGTTATATACGCACCACCACCTGATCAACTGGTATATGTTGATGATTTTGTCCATAGTGGCTAAGATAATATGATGGGATGCCCTCAGAGGCTTGATGATATTATGAACACATGTACTTATGCACGACATGACATTCATACACATATGCATGACACTATAAGTATTTCATGATTTACAGAGTTGTCCAAACTTAAAGGTTGAGTCATTTACTCTATATTTCTTCCATGTCTTTTATGTACTTATTTATGTGCCTTACATACTCGGTACATTATTCGTACTGACGTCCCTTTTGCTTGGGGATGCTGCATTTCATGCCCGCAGGTCCCGATAGACAGGTTGAGAGTCCTCCAAGTAGGCTATGAGCTCAGCGGAAGATATTGGTGTGCGCTCCATTTTGCTCCAGAGTTGCTTATTTGGTCAGTATGATTAGTACATGTATTGATTGGTATGGCGGGGCCCTGTCCCGACCTTTATGATGTTATGTACTCTTAGAGGCTTGTAGACATATGTCATGTATATGAAAGATTGTATGCCTTGTCGGTCTATGTTCAGTGTATGAGTGACTATTTTGGCCTTATAGGCCCGTACGTCATATGTATAAGTCAGTATATCAGGTTGGGTCGTTTTATGTCAAGTGTTCTCTCATGTTTTATTCTTGTTACCTCTTACGTCCTTTTTGGCCCATTTACCCATGTTGATGTAATGAGAAAGATACGTCACATTGTTAGTCGGTTGAGTAAGGGAACCGGGTGCCCGTCACGGCCCATCGGTTTGGGTCATTATAGAAGTGGTATCAGAGCAAGGTTCTGTCCTAGGGATGTCTACAAGTCGTGTCTAATAGAGTCTTGTTTATGGGTGTGTTGTGCACCACACTTATAAGCAGGAGGCTACAAGGCATTTAGGACTGTCACTCTTTCTTCTTTCTCTAGATCGTGTGGTAGAGCTCAGTTGTAAGAACTCAATTTCCTAAATTCTATCTTATTCATAATACGACGATGCCTACATCCAGAAAGGCGGTTGGTAAGGGATTGAATGCGGCTATAGAAGAGTTGAGTCAGAGGAACTCGATTTGCATCATGCTTATGATGAGTAAATGTAAGGTCTCCAGCATATCATATGTGTACTAAGATGTGTGAGCTTCTTGATAAGTATTCCTAAGGCAAGAATATCTATCCACTCTTACGGTAAAAAGGAATAAGAGAATCGGACGAAAGATACAAGTTTCAACAAGTAAAAGAAGCAAGGTGAAGAAAGGAACGAGGTACCCAGTTAGTGAAGATGAACATTAGCTACAATTCAGGAAAAGAGATATAAGCATCTTGAGTTACCTTTGACAGTAACAGAGGTATGTACAATTGGCCACACCGATCTCAGTTATGCCCTACGGGAGCTAGCATATATGGTTTACGACAGGACGGGATATCAGGAACCATCTGGGGTTAAAGTGACCCAAATGGTGGATGGATTGTTTGCGTTAGTTGACATTCACTACTACAAAAAATGCCTTTGGCGGCAATAAAAAATAGCATTAGCGGCAATAACAATAGCCGCTATATGATTTACCGGCAATTGATGTTTAGCCGCTGAAGCCGGGGTCGATAAAGCCATTAGTGGCGTTTTCCACAAAAGTTGGTAAAGGGTATGATCTATTGCCGCTAAAACACATTTACTTTAACGGCAAATATTCGCGGCAATTATGATGGCTGCTAAACCCACTTTAAAAAGGGCTAATAATGCTCTTATAACGTCCATATTTATAGCCGCTAAAATTAAAATATTTGTCGCTAAAAGTCCATACTTTTAGCGGTAATTGTTTTGTGGCAATAAGAGTGGAAATAATATATCTTCTAAAAACGTATTATTATGTTCTTTTAGCGTCCATTTTAATAGCTAGTAAATTCAATTACATTGCCACTAAAAGTCATCTTTAATAGCAATATAATGGCTACAATATTCCCTTTTAGCCACCATTAATAATTGCTACTACATTCGATCAAAAATAATGCAAATACAAAAAAAAATCAATATAATTTATACAACCGTAAATATATCTCGTTAAATCTTAACAAACAAAGGAAGTAACTTCCAAAATATTAATATCACAATACTTAAAAAATAACTTAAAATGTTTGAACTAATAGCTAATGTAC
>NW_017671048.1:248426-296409 GCF_001879085.1 Nicotiana attenuata
TATGCTTTGGCACTTTGCTATCTTAAACAAACACCTTCACAACCAACTGCTCAAAAGCAAATGTTCTAATAAAAATAAGTATTGTGAACCTCATGAGACTTGCTTTAGGGAGAGAAATAAGGATAAATACCCTCAAAAGAATCATATATTTATGCCAAGTTGTCTGAAGGATATAAACAAATATAGAAACTGATACATCATCATGTAAATTCACCTTGGGGAGACTAAAAAATACTTGAACTAATACTGAATCCAACCAAAGAAATAGATGAACCTCTTTTACCACAACTATTTTAATGACATAGAGGCAACACTAATACAATAAGGACTGGAACAAGGACATGTAATCTATGATCCGTTTAGAATTCTCCGTATTAAACCACACTCTATTATCGATCTCCTTAATAATGATCATTAAAAGATTATTATTATTAGAAAGAAATTCGAAATCATTATAACAATAAATACTTCAAATTATTTAGTCCACTTTTTAATCCATGAGCTTCTTAATCTCAGAGTATTACAATATAAGTGTAGTATCTTATTGTTATAATACCATAGCAATTATATTACCATCTTAGAGAACAAAAAAAAAGAACGAAAATAAATGGGTGAACTAACTTGAAGTTGGTGAGGAGAAGCAGAGCAACCACGGGCTTGAATACCAATAAGATCTTCAATTAAATCATTTTCTTCTTTAGGACAACAACAAACTTTGACTTCTTGTTGGTCTACAACACTATTAAAGAGTTACTTACATAAAGCATGTTAGAAGAAGACCAAATCATCAAGAACTGAAAAGGCAAAAATATCATTAATGTAGTATATATTTTGCCTAGATATAGCAATGTCTGTATTAAAGAAGGAAAAGGAGCTAAGAGACCTATCACTGCATGACTCAATTCAAATCATAAAAACATCATGTTATCAAAATATATCTTCCAACACCTTAATCAGCTATAGATGCATTGACGAGCCTGGTATTGATATTGTTTCTTCAGCTGAAATTGTGCGTTTAACAGACTGCTTCGTATTCCCAGTGATTTAACAAATATATAGATAATAAGTATCACGTTTAGAGACAAATAAGAAGTATTCTACATAATAGCTATAACCTCGATCCAATCCTTAGAGATAGACTGATAGGTGATCAACTGTCCCTATCCTTTGTCAATTAGAATCAAACAAGAACTTGAGTCAAATATTCTAACAAAGTCTAGTAGCAATTAGTATATCCTGTTTGTTTAAATGTTAAGAGTCAATTTGGTGATCACAACAAAATGGGTTTTTATAGGCGCACCACAAAAGATTACTCTCCTTAGCGACCCTTCAAACTAGAGAAATAAAGGCGCACACAAAAACTAGAGATATCCATATATGCATGAAAAAGTTACTAGTTAATAAATAGAAAAATTCAATTTTAGTTTCAACAGAGGATCGGAAGGCCAAAGGCAACAATAGAGACTCGGAGACCAAGACTTTGTTAGCTTTCCTTCCCAATATAAAGGTAGATGAGCTCTACATCATAAAAGTTTAGAGAATTCTTTGTTAATTTTATATGTATAAGTACCAAGTGTTCTTCTTAACTATTGTTTTACATTTTAAAGCATACCAAATTCATAAGGAACAATGAATACAAATCAGTAACTGAAAAATAGATACCAAAAAGGGGAAAAAGAATCTCAAACTACATCACTATTACCTCTGAAATTCACCACTCTCATGTAAAATCAGATCCCATCAAGCACCGTGAATAGAACTTAGAAAATCCATAACGAACAGTAAGAGAGCAAGAAGTCCCTCACAAGAAATGAATAGAATCTACACTGATAGTGAATGAATAAAGTATAAAAATTATCAGAAGACCAGATTTGAGAGATCGGACCTCGATTTTCTTTCAGTTCGAGGCCACCAAAAATCAAGTTTTTTCTTAATTTACTAATGTGTGGCTTACCCTCTTTATTTATTTATTTGCTGCATCTCCGAATGTTCTTTTACGGTAGATACTCAGAGTGATGAGTTAGGTAACCAAGGATGGTGGTCGGCGTTGGTGAGATAGCAATTAGTTGGGCAGCGGCGTCTGAGCAGTACGATGGAAGACCTTTCAAAAACCTTTCCCTAAAATTATCTTTAGTTCGTGATTTACATTTGGAGGGAATATGTGAATTTTATTGGAAAATATTGGTGGGAAAGATAAAACATTAACTTCAATTAGTGATAGTTAGGGGCCATTCTTTTTAGTTGCCAGCAAAAAGGTAGTTTATCCTGGCTAATTTGCATTTGTCGGTAATATCCCTTCGTCAATAATAAATTAGTGACAATTAACTAATTGCCACTAAATGATTGACGTTAAAATGACTTTTTGTTGTAGTGATTTCCGAAGGATATTACAAATGTGCTAATAGATCTCCTTGTGAGACACCCAGATGGTGCACTCTAAAATAGTACAACTAAATATGAGTACTACAAAGATAGGTACTGGAAGCCTGGAAGGGATAAATATTACCTTAGTATGGCTCCCTTCCCTAGTAGGGAAAGAATGTTAGGCAACCCGAAGAGCCAATGGATGGAGCAAAGGGGAGCTAAAAGCAAAACAATGTCTTGCTGAAGTTTTCAGAATTAAGTAATAGATAGAAATATTAGCAGGGAGATAAGAAGAGAGATAATGAAGCATTATGAGTAAAATGTGATACATGGACGATAACGGTAGATCAAAAAGATGACAGTATTACAGAGTCTATAGTCAAGTGAAGGAAAAGACAAGAGGTGACATGCCTTGAGAGAACAAAGGAGTATAGGCCCTAAAGTCATACCCTCATTTCGAGAAATAAGCTCGCGATGCTAACGTGATTACCAGAAGAAAAAGTTAGACCCCAGAGTAACAGAAATCAGTATGGACTGGTGAAGAAGATAAACTAAACATGAATTAGGGACCGAGTGATTTGATGATGGTCAGCATCATGAGAACTTCATATAGCATTCTGGCGATAATAGAATGGACCACAGAAGAAGATTCATGAGAAATTCAGAGAATGGTTATTCAGGAAGACGCTTCCCTAAAGCAAGCAATGTGAGCAAAGTTAAGCTTAAGGGACTGTATGTGCCAGTTACACTAAGTATCACCCTCGTGAGTGAGGAATTTTGTTATCCTTGGTGCATAAGGATTATCGCAAGGCGAGTAAGGATCATCGATGATGTGAAAAGACGAAAAAGATAAAGAGGTAAAACATCTATAGGTAAATCGTCGTAGCTCTAGATCTTAGTACTCCCCTAAAGGGGAGAATATGGAGTGATGTGGCGTTAAATCAGAATTAAGTGACTCTAGTAATTATGGAATGGTAAAGGAAGAATGCGATAAAAATGAGATCGCACTTATCCAAATCCTACAGATATGCTAATATTCGAGAACATTATGCAAGCATGACGTCAAGGAGAGGAAGTAATGGTTCCGGCCCAGGATGTTATTGATAAAAAAAGAGCCAGTGCGAGAGGTAAGTTAAGATAAAGGAAATGAACCAAGAAAGTTTACGTGGAATATTGATATGAGAATGGGCCAACGAGCAGTTAGTAGTTGATTCAGAAAGAGCCTAGCTATGGCTAGACAAGAAGATACATATAAATAAATAGATCGTGTAAGATAAACATAGTAAAACCATGTCACGACCCGGATTTCCCACCCTCGGGAGTCGTGATGGAGCCTACTCGTAGAAGCTAGGCAAGCCAAATTTAATTACCTTTCGTTTACAACATAGTCCCTTTTATCAATTTATGGCAACAATATCAAAATAATGAAATTTAATAGTAGCGGAAGTCTTAATTATAGAAACTGAATCAAAATGCGGAATAGTCAATATAAGCCTCTACCCAAGACTGGTGTCACAATACTCACGAACTGCTAAGAAATACTAAATACAAATGTCTGAAAGAACACATAAGTTATTTGTCTCGAATACAAGGAGGCAACAGACTAAAAGAGAGAATAAGGGAGACGCCGGGCCTGCGGACGCCTGCAAGGCTACCTCGGGTCTCGCTGGACTGAAGGCCTGCTCCCGTACTAATGCTGCTGCTGCTGCTCGAAACCTGGACCTGTGCAAATAACACATAGTGTAGCATCAGCACAACCGACCCCATGTGCTGGTAAGTGTCTAGCCTAACCCCGGCGAAGTAGTGACGAGGCTAGACTGGACTACCACATAAACCTGTACCATTATATATATACAGCGGAAATCGAATATACAAAACAGGTGAACAATATGGGAGGGGGAGCATGCTGTGGGGAGATAACAAAATAAATAGTAAAATCCAGAATAACAATCTAAGGGCAGCTTGGAATTTACAGCGGACAAGAAATAAATACCCAAATAAACGCACTTGTATCAACAATTGTTGCGGCGCGCAACCCGATCCCAATATATAACAACACTGTTGCGGCGTGCAACCCGATCCACAAATATCATTGTTGCGGCGTGCAACCCGAGCCATAACCTTTAACATTGTTGCAACCCGGTCCACAAATATCATTCAATGCACGGCATCACCCTTCGTGCTTTAACACTCTTCCTCACCCAATCAATAATCACAGACAAAGGTAAGGGAAATAATAAAACAAGAATAGAAGCCCCGGCAAGGGTACACAAACCAACAAATAAAAACCCGACAAGGGTACAACGTCAATAATCACAACGTCCCGGCAAGGGAATAAATCATTAACTCTTATCTTTCTTTCACTTTCATCTCATATTTCACATTATCACTTGAGCCCAAGCTCCAAGGAATTACTTATCTCATATACCTTCCCAATTTGTATTTTAAGCCGAGCCAATGCTCCACGAAGTTCCAAGATTACAATTTCTTTCACAAGGTTTTTACAACATATAGGAGTCATCAATTAAACATGGAAGGCATAACAACAACCAAACTATCCGCAAATAAGGACTCACGGTCATGCTAGACACCAATGTATAGATACTCGTCACCATGCCTATACATCGTACTCGATCAATTAGCAAGTAGCAAACAAGACTCAACTCCTATTCCCTCAAGCTAGGGCTAAACCAAACACTTACCTCAACTTCCACGGCCAAATCAATCCACAACAACCGCTTTCCCTCTCGAATTCGGCTCCAACTCAATCAAATCTATACAATAATGACTTCATAATATCAATATATGCTAAACAAATCAAACCCAGTGTCTAATTATAGATTTGCAAGCGTTCTTTCCAAAAATCCCAAAATCGCCCCCGGGCCCGCTTGGTCAAAACACAAGGTTCGGACCAAAATCAAATTCCCCATTCAACCACGAGCCCGAATATATAATTTGTTCTCAAATTCGACCCCAAAACGAGGTCTAAATCAAGAAAAAGTAAAAAGCCCTAACTCTACCCATTTCCCTCAATTTCTACCCTAAATTACATGTTTTAGGCTTAGGAATTCATTGGATATTGATGAAAAATGAAGAAAACGAGTGAAAATTTACTAACCCAAGAAGTGTTGGTGAAAGAGAGCTTCAATGGATGCCTAAGGACCTTGGAGAAGAAGGAGCTCTCCAAGTCTGTAAGCCACCTCTCCCACTCGATCGAGAATCTCGAACGGACCAATGAATCTAGGTCTAAGCTTGCCCTTCTTCCCAAATCTCATCACGCCCTTCATAGGCGAAACTCGGAGCAATACCCGCTCACCAACCATGAAAGCTACATCTCGAACCTTACGATCTGCATAGCTCTTTTGCCTAGACTGAGCTGAACGAAGCCTATCCTGAATGATCTTGACCTTGTCCAAGGCCTCCTGAACCAAATCTATACCCAACAACCGAGCCTCTCCCGGCTCAAACCATCCAACCGGAGACCGACACCGCCTACCATATAAAGCCTCATAAGGAGCCATCTGGATGCTCGACTGGTAGCTGTTGTTATGGGCAAACTCCGCTAAAGGCAAGAACTGGTCCCACGAACCTCCAAAGTCAATAACACAAGCTCGGAGCATATCCTCCAAAATCTGAATAGTCCGCTCGAACTGGCCGTCCGTCTGGGGATAAAATGTTGTGCTCAACTCAACCCGTGTGCCCAACTCTCGCTGAACTGCTCTCCAGAAGCGCAAGGTAAATTGTATACCCCGGTCCGAAATGATAGATACCGGCACACCATGAAGGCGAACAATCTCCCGGATATAGATCTCAGCTAACCTCTCGGATGAATAGGAAACTGCCACAGGAATGAAATGCGCTGACTTGGTCAGCCTATCAACAATGACCCAAACTGCATCGAACTTCTTCCGGGTCAACGGAAGTCCAGTAACGAAGTCCATAGTGATCCTCTCCCACTTCCACTCGGGAAGCTCAATCCTCTGAAATGAACCACCAGGCCTCTGATGCTCATACTTAACCTGCTGACAATTCAAACATCGAGCCACATATGCAACAATATCCTTCTTCATTCTACGCCACAAATAATGCTGCCGCAAATCTGATACATCCTCGCGGCGCCCGGATGAATAGAGTACCGGGAACTATAGGCCTCCTCTAAGATCAACTCTTGAAGTCCATCCACATTGGGCACACAAACTCGCCCCTGCAATCTCAAAACTCCATCCGCATCTAAGGTAACCTGCTTGGCACCTCCTCGCTGCACCGTGTCTCTAAGGACACACAAATGGGGATCATCAAACTGCCGATCACGGATACGCTCCAATAATGAAGAACGAGCGACCGTGCAAGCTAATACTCGGCTAGGCTCAAAAATATCCAGCCTCACAAATTGATTGGCCAAAGCCTGAACATCCAAAGCAAGTGGCCTCTGACTGACCTGAATATAAGCAAGACTGCCCATACTGGCTGACTTCCTGCTCAAAGCATCGGCCACCACATTGACCTCCCCCGGATGATATAAAATGGTGACATCATAATCCTTCAACAACTCTAACCATCTCATCTGCCTCAAATTCAACTCCTTTTGCTTGAACAAGTACTGAAGACTCTTTTGATCAGTGAACACCTCACACACCATGCCATACAAATAAAGCCTCCAAATCTTCAATGCGTGAACTATGGCTGCCAACTCCAAATCATGCACTGGATAGTTCTTCTCATGAATCTTCAACTGCCTCGAAGCATAGGAAATGACCTTGCCATCCTGCATCAACACTGCACCAAGCCCAACACGGGAAGCATCACAATAGACTGTATAAGGCCCTGATCCTGTGGGCAAAACCAACACCGGTGCCGTAGTCAGAGCTGTCTTGAGCTTCTGAAAGCTCGCCTCACACTCATCCACCATCTGAACTGGGCACCATTCTGGGTCAATCTAGTCATCGGGGATGCAATAGATGAAAATCCCTCCACGAACCGTCTGTAGTAGCCTGCCAACCCCAAGAAACTCCGAATCTCTATAGCTGATGCTGGTCTAGGCCAGTTCTTGACTGCCTCTATCTTCTTTGGGTCCACCTGAATACCCTCAACTGATACAACGTGACCTAGAAATGCAACTGAACTCAGCCAGAACTCACACTTGGAGAACTTGGCATATAACTGACTATCCCTCAGAGTCTGAAGAACCACTCTAAGGTGCTGCCCGTGCTCCTCCTGGCTGCGGGAGTACACCAAAATATCATCAATAAAGACTATCACAAACATGTCCAAATATGGCCTGAACACTCGGTTCATCAACTCCACAAATGTTGCTGGGGCATTGGTCAACCCAAATGACATGACCAAGAACTCATAATGCCCATACCGAGTACGGAAAGCTGTCTTAGGGACATCGGATGCCCTAATCCTCAACTGATGGTAGCTAGATTGCAAGTCAATCTTGGAGAATACCTTGGCACCCTGAAGCTGGTCGAACAAATCATCAATCCTCGGCAGTGGATACTTATTCTTAATCGTTACCTTGTTCAATTGCCGGTAATCTATGCACATCCTCATCGATCCGTCCTTCTTCTTGACAAATAACACTGGCGCGCCCCAAGGTGAAACACTGGGTCTAACGAAACCCTTCTCTAGCAAATCCTGCAACTAGTCCTTTAACTCCTTCAGCTCCAGCGGGGCCATACGATATGGCGGGATAGAAATGGGCCGGGTGCCCGGAGCCAAATCAATACAGAAATCAATGTCCCTGTCGGGTGGCATACCCGGCAGGTCTGAAGGGAAAACATCTGGAAACTCCCGGACAATAGGCACAGAATCTATAGGAGGAACCTCAGCACTGGAATCACGAACATAGGCCAAATAGGCCAGACACCCCTTCTCGACCATACGTTGAGCCTTCACGTACGAAATGACGTTGCGGGTAGAATAACCTGGAGTGCCTCTCTACTCTAAACGAGGCATGTCCGGCAAAGCTAAGGTCACAGTCTTGGCATGGCAGTTCAAGATAGCGTGATAGGGTGATAGCCAATCCATACCCAATATGATATCAAAGTCAACCATATCCAAGAGCAACAAGTCTACACGGGTCTCAAGGCCCCCAATCACCGCAACACACGAACGATGGACTCGGTCGACCACGATAGAGTCACCCACCGATGTAGACACATATACAGGAATACCCAAAGCATCGCTAGGCATGACCAAGCATGGTGTGAAATAAGATGAAACATATGAATACGTAGACCCTGGATCAAATAGTACCGAAGCATCTCGATCACAAACCAGAACCGTACCTGTGATGACAGCATCTGAAGCCTCAGCCTCGGGCCTGGCCTGAAGAGCATAACAATGGGGCTGGGCCCCACTACCCTGAGCCGTATCCCTGGGTCGATCTGCTGCTAGCTAGCCTCCATCCCTGGCGGTCTGAGCTCCACCTCTATGACCTCTACCTCTACCTCTAGCACCTCTACCCCCGCCTCTAGCTGGCTGCGGAGCATCTGGTGCCTGAATCATAGGACAGGGACCCTGCTGTTGCGACTGAGTACCCCTCGATCTCGGGCAAGCCCTCCTGATGTGACCATACTCACCACACTCATAACATCCCTCCGAACGATGTGGCTGAGGAAACTGTGGCTAGCCCTGGCGACCTGAATGACCTCCACGGGAACTCTGAAGTGGCGGTGCGCTGATAGGAGCTGGCGGTGCACTGAATGACTGCTGATCAAAATAGTGTGCCTGAGAACCACGGCCACCTAATGTACCGTGAGAAACCTGGAGAGCTGACTGAAAGGGCCTAGGAGGATGGCCTCTACCATATGAATCTCTACCTCCAGACGAGGTACCACAGAATCTGCCGGAATGACGGGCTCTCTTGTCTCCCCCATGACCACCTCCCTATGACAGAACCATCTCAACTCTGCGGGCCACATTGGCCGCCTCCTGAAAGCTGACCTCACTACCAGTCTCCCTGGCCATCTGGAGACGAATCGGCTGAATCAAACCATCAATAAATCTCCTCACCCTCTCTCTCTCAGTGGGAAGTATAACAAGATCATGGCGAGCTAGATCAATGAACCTGGTCTCATACTAAGTAACCGTCATAGAACCCTGCTGGAGGTGCTCAAACTGCCTCCGATAAGCATCCCTTTGAGTAACGGGGAGAAACTTCTCTAGAAACAACTCTGAAAACTGATCCCAAGTCAAAGACGGCGACCCTGCTGGTCTGGCTAAACAGAAATCCCTCCACCAAGTCTTGGCGGATCCAGATAGGCAAAATACAGCAAAATCAACTCCATTGGACTCAACAATACCCATGTTCCGAAGAAACTCGTGGCAGCTATATAAGAAATCCTGGGGGTCCTCAGTAGAAGCACCGCTGAATGTAGTAGTGAAGAGCTTGGTGAACCTATCCAGCCTCCACAAAGCATCTGCGGACATAGCCGCTCCATCGTCGTCTGAGCAACTACTCCCGACTGAACTGCCATAGCTGGATGAACCACTGGAATCTGACCCTGGGGAGCTACCTGCTCCGGAGTACGTGTAGCAGGAGTCTAGGCTCCTCCTCCAGCCTGAGAAGTGTCTGGTGCTACAGGAAGCAATCCCACTCGGGTGACACTCTCCATGAGGCCTACCAATCGGACTAGAGCGTCCTAAAGAACTGGGATAGCAATAAACCCCTCTGGGACCTGAGCTGGGCCCACCGAAACTGCTGCGGCTGGGGCCGGAACCTCCTCCTCAAAATCAACCTGAGGCTACGCCGCTGGTGCTGTTGCTCGGGGCTGAGCTCTGCCCCTAACTCGGCCTCTAGCACGGCCTCATCCCCTGCCCCTAGCGGGAGCTGCCTGGGGCTCGGACTGCTGATCGGTAGATAAAGAAGCGCGTGTTCTCGCCATCTGCGAAAGAACAGAGTAGAAATTCAATCAGCACTGAGAAACCAAATCGCACGACAAGAAAGAACAAATGTGAAACTTTTCCTAACTCTGTAGCCTTTGGGGATAAATACAGATGTCTCCATACCGATCCCTCAGACTCTATTAAGTTTGTCCGTGAGTTGTGAGACTTATGTAACCTAGAGCTCTGATACCAACTTGTCACGACCCGGATTTTCCACCCTCGGGAATCGTGATGGCGCCTACTCGTAGAAGCTAGGCAAGCCAAATTTAGTTACCTTTCGTTTACAACATAGTCCCTTTTATCAATTTATGGCAACAATATCGAAATACCAAAATTTAATAGTAGCGGAAGTCTTAATTATAGAAACTAAATCAAAATGCGGAATAGTCAATATAAGCCTCTACCCAAGACTGGTGTCACAATACTCACGAACTGCTAAGAAATACTAAATACAAATGTCTGAAATAACACATAAGTTGTTTGTCTCGAATACAAAGAGGCAACAGACTAAAAAGAGAGAATAAAGGAGACGCCGGGCCTGCGGACGCCTGCAAGGCTACCTCGGGTCTCGCTGGACTGAAGGCCTGCTTCGGTACTAATGCTACTGCTGCTGCTGCTCAAAACCTGGACCTGTGCAAATAGCACAGAGTGTAGCATCAGCACAACCGACCCCATGTGCTGGTAAGTGTCTAGCCTAACCCCGGCGAAGTAGTGACGAGGCTAGACTGGACTACTACATAAACCTGTACAATTATATATATACAGCGGAATCGAAAATACAAGACAAGTAAACAATATGGGAGGGGTAGCATGTTGTGGGGAGATAACAATATTAATAGTAAATCCAGAATAACTATCTAAGGGCAGCTTGGAATTTACAGCGGACAAGAAACTAATCCCCAAGATAAACACACTTGTATCAATAATTATTGCGGCGCGCAACCCGATCCCAATATATAACAACAGTGTTGCGGCGTGCAACCCGATCCATAAATATCATTGTTGCGGCGTGCAACCCGAACTATAAATATCATTATTGCGGCGTGCAACCCGATCCATATCATTTAACATTATTACGGCGCGCAACCCGATCCACAAATATCATCCGATGCACGGCATCACCCTTCGTGCTTTAACACTCTTCCTCACCCAATCAACAATCACAAACAAGGGTAAGGGAAATAATAAAACAAGAATAGAAGCCCCGGCAAGGGTACACAAACCAACAAATAAAAACCCGGCAAGGGTACAACATCAATAATCACAACGTCCCGGCAAGGGAATAAATCATTAACTCTTCTCTTTCTTTCACTTTCATCTCATATTTCACATTATCACTCGAGCCCAAGCTCAAGGAGTTACTTATCTCATATACCTTCACAATTTGCATTTCATGCCGAGCCAATGCTCCACGAAGTTCCAAGGTTACAATTTCCTTCACAAGGTTTTTACAACATATAGGAGTCATCAATTAAACATGGAAGGCATAACAACGACCAAACTATCCGCAAATAAGGACTCACGGTCATGCTAGACACCAATGTATAGATACTCGTCACCATGCCTATACATCGTACTCGATCAATTAGCAAGTAGCAAACAAGACTAAACTCTTATTCCCTCAAGCTAGGGTTAAACCAAACACTTACCTCGACTTCCACGGCCAAATCAATCCACAACAACCGCTTTCCCTCTCGAATTCGGCTCCAACTCAATCAAATCTATACAACTTCATAATATCAATATATGCTAAACAAATCAAACCCAATGTCTAATTATAGATTTCCAAGCTTTCTTTCCAAAAATCCCAAAAATTGCCACCGGGTCCGCTTGGTCAAAACACAAGGTTCGGACCAAAATCAAATCCCCCATTCACCCACAAGCCCGAATATATAATTTGTTCTCAAATTCGACCCCAAAACGAGGTCTAAATCAAGAAAAAGTAAAAAGCCCTAACTCTACCCATTTTCCCCAATTTCTACCCTAAATTACATGTTTTAGGCTTAGGAATTCATTGGATATTGATGAAAAATGAAGAAAACGAGTGAAAATTTACTAACCTAAGAAGTGTTGGTGAAAGAGAGCTTCAATGGATGCCTAAGGACCTTGGAGAAGAAGGAGCTCGTGTGAAACTTATGAAAATCCCGTCATTGTTCTGTTTTGGAGTTAAATATAACTGGGCAAAAATTGCCCTTCGCGTTCGCGGATAGAGGGCCGCGTTCGCGAAGGGTAAACTTGGCAAGGCGTCGCGTTCGCGAAGGGAAGGCTGCGAACGCGAAGAGGAAAGGCTGGGAGTCCAGAAATTTGGTCTACGCGAACGCGTGGGACCACACGCGATCGCGATGAAGGGAGGCTGGGAAACTACGCGAACGCGGTCCAGTGTATGCGAACGCGATGAAGAAAATACTCAAGGCTTCGCAAACGCGGAAGAGGCGTCGCGAACGCGAAGAAGAATTTGTCTGCAACAGCTGAAGCTCATTTTCTGCTATTTTTCTAAGTCAAAAACCATCCCGAAACACCTCCGAAACACTCCCGAGCCCTCGGGGCTCCTAACCAAACATGCACACTAACTCAACAACCTCCTACGAACTTAACCGTGCGATCAAATCGCCAAAATGACATCAAAAACAACGAATTGAACCTCAAAATCACAAGTTTTTCTTCAAACTTCATAAACTTTCAAATTTAGAGTTTTTTGTCCGAAACACGTCAAACGACGTCCGTTTTCAACCAAACTTTACAGAAAGCGCTTAAACCATATATAAGACTTGTACCGGGCGCCGGAACCAAAATACGGGCCCGATACCATAGTCTTTTAATCAAATTTCATTTCCAATTTCCTTAATTATTTCCAGGAAACAATTTCACACAAAAATTCATTTATCGGGCTTGGGACCTCGGAATCCGATTCCGGGCATACGCCCAAGTCCCATATTTTCCTACGGACACTCCGGGACCGTCAAATCACGGGTCCGGGTCCGTTTGTCCAAAATATTGACCGAAGTTAAATTTAATCAATTTAATCTTAAAATTAGCATTTTTCTCATAGAATTCATATTTAAGCTTTCCGGCTACACGCCCGGACTGCGCGCGCAAATCGAGGCAATCCTAAATGAGGTTTTCAAGGCCTCGGAAGCACGGAATGAGTAAGAAAATAGGTGATGACCCTTTGGGTCGTTACAAACCAGTATAGTGAATTCAGCCTCGCAGTTATGACATCGTGATCCTTGAGATATATTCATATAGGAGTATGGGAAGTTAAAAAGGCATTGTATATGTATTACAGAAATAAAAGAGAATGTCACTGGAAGATGGTCGAAATATCAGTTCAGAAGCAAACCTACAAGCACAAGGGCGTGGAGGTAAGTAACTACGGATAATTATAGGAGACAAAGGACATCAAAATTCTGACGAGTATGCGATGTAATAAGCTCGCAGCTCTACAAGAGTCAGAGGGTCCTCCCTAAGTACTACAATGTAAGTCTAGCTGAGGAAATAAGAAAGAAGGTTTCAACCTAAACATAGTAACTTGAAAAAGACATGGTCATGTAAAAACAGTCTCACTACAACATTGTATGCACTCCATAAGAAAGTGGCACCTACTGTGGCTAATGAATAGGAAGTAAAATCAAAAGTAATATTCGAGATCATATGAATTGAGCCAAAACTCCGGCATGCATGGGAACTAAGATAAGCTAAGTATGCACGCAGCAAGGGGACAGAAAGACCAGGAAAAATAATTGCCTACGATTAAAGAAAGTGTTGAGAAGGAACGAAAGTAATTATTCGATCAATGATCCAGAGTTAGTTACGTTATGAACGCACTTAAGATTTCGGAGTATTATCCACGAAGCATATATGTTGACAATCATATAGCCATAGAAGATTCCGGTATAAGTTAAAAGAAAGAATTGAGCCCAGGTTATAGACAAAGGATTGAATTGTTACAAGACTGTATCATGGATATTCGATAGCATCCATGTAAGGCTAAAGTATTGAATAATACCGTGAGCCACAGATCGGAAGATAGCTTAAGCCTACATAAAGGTTGATCAGAAGAAAGAGGAAACTAAAGAGTTACAACAACGAAGTAAATCAGGAGTCCGATTATTGGACCCAGAAAATTATAGAAATCGTGATTGAGAACATTGCAGGATCACTCTTAATATCAAAGGTACAAGAGAGATAGTACAATAGCCATATTCTATAATGGTCTATGATAAAGTCAGTTAGAAGTGTACCAGTCTCATTAGAAGTCAGTATGAAGCTCTCACCGAATCATGTAAAGAGGTGCAAGTGTTATAATAGAAGTTCAAGTTATGGACGTGAGTTATACCTATAGGAGGAAGGTCATGAAAAAGATAGAAGATATGATGCAAGATTTTAAGGCAAGTAAGGTAAAGGCGAAAAACATACGAGATACTTAGGTGCAGAAGATTGTGAATAATCCATACTTCAGATAGAGGGCTAAAATCATTGGTATTCAGTATCCAAGGAGGATAGCGGTGTCATTAGTGGCATATCTTCCAGCCTGTGGTTTCTAGGTACCGAGGGATCTAGCCAAGAGAGTAAAGAAGAGAGAGACGATGTGATGTCTCGCTTGATGTTCCAGAATAACATAAGGGAATCTATGGTGCAAGCAAGTTGAAGGAAGGTGGTGAATAGTATAAATAAATACGTATAGGTCGCAAGCTAAAGTATAGTAAAACGACGAGGTTTTATGACAAGAGTAAGGATGAGAGAGGGCGAGTGAGAAGGTGACGAGAATGGATAAGTCCTCAGGATTAAGCCCATGAAAACAAGAGAGCTGATGGTTTCTCTAAGTTATAGAAAGCTCAGTATCGCCGCTAAGTGGATCAGGAAAATCACTTCGAATATTCCTCGATGCAACATAAGCCCTAGTAGCAATGTTTTACGTGAGAAGTTTCAAGATATCAGTGGTAGGTTGTAGATCAACATTGAGGTAAATCAAAAATGGATGGATAAAAGTTACAAAGTACAAAATGAGATATAGCAATGTAAGTTCGACAAAGCACCAACCGAAGAACTTCAGTACACCTATAGATGCCCAGAGGGACATCTTATCAAGCTCTGTATATGCTTACAAAGTGAGGCCTAGATATTGGCTAAAAGCTCGAGGAAAGAGGAGAGAAGAGTAGCATAGGCGCACATACAAGGAAAAAGTCGTACAGGCTGCATGACAGAAGGTAGCAAGACTTACGAGATTAGAAGAATTCCGACCACAGACCACGGTGTGAGAAAGAGGCCTAAAGAGGGGAATGCCCTGGCCTTTGGATTTATTCAAAGAGCAGTTTCCTAAATGGCAAGAAGAGTATTAAAGTATTCGCAAGATCTATGGGTTATAAGAATGATAAGTGCATCAGTCAATATTCGAGGACGAATGTTCCAAAAGGGGGAATGATGTTACACCCCATATTTTCGTACGTAAAAGTACGCCATAAGTAAATTGATGAAAACTCATAAATGAGATATTACATCCCGCATTTTTGTACGTTAAAGTTTCGTCACAAGTTAATGAGATTATTTTGAGGATATAAGTATTACGCTATTTCAAACAAGTGATAAGTAAATTCGTGAAGGTGAGAGGGTAAGCGAATTGAAGAAAATGAGTTTCGTCGAAGTTTGACATTTTTGGGATAAAATACGGTCCGAGCTAAAGTACCCAGTATTTATGGACTAGTACCATAGGTACCACATGGCCATGATAGTAAGGTGTATAAGGTGTGTTTAAAGTGAGTAGTATTATAGGTAATTTGAGATAATTCTTAATTATGTGGATAATCGGGTAATTATTGATTTTAGTGGGAGATTAACAATTAATTAAGATAATTGGTTGTTAATTATTGGATAAGATCCTTAACGTGGCAGCAAGCCACCCAAGATATATGACTCTTAAATCTTGTGGATTATGTGGCAAAGATGAAGGATATGTGGTTAAGCCACCACATAAAGTGGGGCCCACATCCATGTATAAGAAATCTTAAACTTAAGAGTCTTATGACTCATGTTATTATCCACATCCACATCACGTTATTATCTATAACTTAAGAGTCTTATGACTCTTAAAGAATCTCATCACGTTATTTGGGTCATTTAATATGCATCTGCATATATCATATAAGCGACGAAAGACCTTCAACAATTCAAATCAAAGTGAGATTTTACAATTATAACGGAATACGGTGCAATCTTTCTCAAGAATATCATACTAATTTTTCCCTACTCCGATCTTGCCGTTACATGCTGTCGCAATTGACGTATGTTAGAGGGATTGTCAAGAGAATCGACTCAGGTATGTTAGGGCTATCCCTTCTTTCCTTTTGGCATGATCTATACGACACAAACGAAACGAGTAAATACACAACTTCCATCAATGACTCTATTCATAGAAGTATTAGAGGTACCTATGTTCTTGAATTCCCATATGTCTTATTATTTTATCGCCTATTCATGGTCCTCAGAAAATACGTAAGTTGAGAAAGTTCATTTCATGATATTAATCAGAGGTATAATGGTCTTATGACGTTCCGAGAGATATTGACGTACTTCTCATGCATTGCATTCATTTATACATGTACATTGACCCACGAATAGACGGCGTTATATACGCATATATATATATATATATATATATATATAGGGGATACGGAAAAAGGTTTTGGCGTTATATACGCACCACCACCTGATCCAGCTAGTATACCTTGATGATTTTGCCCACAGTGGCCGAGATGATATGATGGGATGCCCTCAAAGTCTTGATGATATTATGAACACATGTACTTATGCACGACATGACATTCATACGCATATGCATGACACTTTAAGTATTTCATGATTTACAGAGTTGTCCAGACTTACAAGTTGAGTCATTTACTCTATATTTTTTCCATGTCTTTTATGTACTTATTTATGTGCCTTACATACTCGGTACATTATCCGTACTGACATCCCTTTTTCCTGGGGACGCTGCATTTCATGCCCGCAAGTCCCGATAGACAGGTTAAGAGTCCTTCAAGTAGGCTATCAGCTCAGCGGAAGATATTGGTGCGCTCCATTTTGCTCCGGAGTTGCTCATTTGGTCAGTATGATTAGTACATGTATTGATTGGTATGGCGGGGCCCTGTCCCGACCTTTATGATGTTATGTACTCTTAGAGGCTTGTAGACATATGCCATGTATATGAAAGATTTATGGCCTTGTCGGCCTATGTTCAGTGTACGAGTGACTATTTTGGCCTTATAGGCCCGTACGTCATATGTATTAGTCAGTATATCAGGTTGGGTCGTTTTATGTCAAGTGTTCTCTCATGTTTTATTCTTGTTACCTCATACGGCCCTTCTGGCCCATTTACCCGTGTTGATGTAATGAGAAAGATACGTTACGTTGGTACTCGGTTGAGTAAGGACACCGGGTGCCCGTCGCGGCCCATCGGTTTGGGTCGTGACACTCACCTTGAGGTTGCGTACTTTGGTCACCTTTGTCCCCTTCTTGATGTGAGCAACATTAGCCTAAAACTCTCGGACGAGGTATTCCTTAGCATCCTCAACTCTCTCAGCAGACCACATCCAACCCTTTCTTGCTCTGAACTACCTCAAGATCATCGGGTTGTATGTCTCCAAATCCTTCAATAGGAACTGACTCTCAAGTTTCAAAGATCGCACTAGCCACCACATACGAAAACCAGTGAAGGCGGACAAGCTGACAAACCTATCATACCAGATCTCTTTCTTCTTTGATCTTTCCACACTTGTGGATGTACCATCTCCCCCTCTACCATCATCGGGGATGTCCTGTACAGTCTGTGCCTCTGTATCGGGTGTAGTTGCTAGCTCAGAAGTCTGGCTAGCACTCTCCGACCCCTTAGAGGTGCTGTGAGATGAACGGTATTGTGTGGCTAGTTGATCCTCCTGAACAGAGGCTGTGTTGTCCTCTGATACTTCCTTAGACGGGACATAGGAACTTGACACGGAAAGGTCTACACCTCTCCCTCTACCTGCTGTGGCTTTCTTTTTTATGGTCTTAGGCTGGACAAGGGGCAAGGTACCTCTACCTCGACTGCTAGAAGATTCACCTTTTTCCCTTTGTAGAGTCGCCTCGACCTCGCGATCGAACCATTGTCTGTATCAAAGCAAAGAAGATTGTTAGCTGCAAGTCATCATTCAGCACATTCAGGACTTATGTAGGCAAGGGAGGAACATGGGGACACAGTGGGGTTGTGATTAAAACATCGGGTTGCAGGTAATGGGTTCTGCAGTCTTCACATTTTTAATGCGCAGAGAAGAGCTGCGGTCCATAGAGTTTGGTTGTGCGGCCGCAGAAAGGAAGTGCGGTCCGCACAATTACAAATGCAGCCGCACATTAGACTCTGAAAGTTCAGAGTCTCTAAAGACATTGCGATGGCCGATCTGCGGCCGCAAGAGAAATCTGCGGACCGCATATTTTGAATTGCGGCCGCAGATGCATTGCTTCACTAAGTTGCCAAAACTCCTAAACTGCGGACCACACAAATTCAAGTGCGGCTGCAGATTTCAAAAACTACGTACAATCAATTTTTCATCTTAGATTTTTCAGTTACTTGCACAAATAGACACGACAACATGGTAAAAACATGAAATATCACTAACCCAATCCCATTAGAGCATGTATTATGATTATCCAGTCCTGATCTACCCCATATGGACACGCGGATGAACTCTAATAACATATGGCCTAAAAAAGCAACTAAAATCTAAAATTAAACTAACACAAAAAGTTAATATGAAATGAAGCATACCAGATAGAGTGAGTGCAATGGGTGAATAATCACAGGTGGTTATGTGTAGGACAATGGAAATCTCTCAAGAAAATCAACAGAGCAGCAGTGTTTGTTAAGAGAGCGAAAAGTGAAAATGACTTTCAAAGTTCTATTTATACCAGGAAATTTTACGAAGGCAAAGAGTCGAGTGTGGCCGCACAATTCCATGTGCGATCCGCACTCTATCACATGGGTCATTTGTCTCTGTTCTTAATGTGCGGGCCGCACATTTTTGGATACGGCCACACATTTTACGTACAACCACACATCAGCCTCCGCACTGACAAGCTCCAACTTTAGAGAGTTAATATTTTTACACTTTTCAATATTCCAATTGTATGATCCTCATGAGAAATGTGTACCCGCGATTTCCTTTTGCTGAGGCACATATAATTGTGCGGTCCACACAAATAAAGTGCGGTCCGCAGATCATTTGAGCTCTTCGCTAGATTTTTGCTCACCCTTCTTGCAAGTCACACTCATCCCTATAGCACACTTCAAATCAAGTTAGAACACAAATAACACCTAACTATAAAAGAAGAAGGAAAAGAACATGGTTTGCCTCTCAAGAAGCTCCTGATATAACGTCGCGGCACGACGCAATATACCCTCAAGTGAAGTAAATGACGGCCACCACGTGGCTATCTCCAACCTTTGCCAAGTAGTGCTTCACCCCGTGACCATTGACTCGGAATACTTTATTGTTTTTGTTCTTCAAGTCTAATGCACCAATAGGTGTCACACCAACAATTTCAAATGGATCACTCCACTTGGATTTTAGCTTCCCGGGAAACATTCTCAACCTTGAGTTAAACAACAATACAAGATCGCCCACCTTGAACTCTTTGTTCCAAATGTATTTGTCATGAAGATATTTCATCCTTTTTTTTTGTACAAGGACGAACTTACATATGCATGGTACCGAAACTCATCCAATTTATTCAAATGTGCAACCCTCAATTTAGCGGCTACATCCCAATCAAGATTCGACTTCTTTAGAGCCCATATTTCCTTCTGCTCTAGTTCTGTCGGAAGATGACAAGCTTTTTCAAACACCAACCAGTATGGTGATATTCCGATAGATGTTTTGTAAGCCGTCCGATAAGCCCATAATGGATCATCAAGCTTCTTGGATCAATCCGTCCGATTAGTATTCACCATTTTAGACAAGATACTCTTTATCTCCCGATTGGAGACTTCCACATGCTCACTAGCTTCTGGGTGATAGGGAGTCGTAACTTTGTGAGTGACACCATACTTGCTATGTAAAGTGTCAAAAGCTTTGTTGCAAAAGTGTGCCCCCCCCCCATTGCTTATTATTGTATGTGGAGTACCATACCTTATGAAAATATTCTTCTTCAAGAAAGCCACTACACTTCTCGCCTCATTATTGGGTAAAGCGACGGCCTCAACCCATTTGAATACATAATTCATCGCGACCAATATGTAGGTGTTTCCGCATGAACTAACAAAAGGGCCCATGAAGTCAACGTCCCAAACATCAAAAATATCAAACTCCAAGATGGTTGTGAGAGGCATTTCATTTTCTTTGAGATTCCATCGGCCCGTTGACATTTATTACATCTTTTCACCAAATTACTAGCATCCTTGTAAAGAGTAGGCCAATAGAAACCATAACTAAGCACTTTGGAAGCCGTTCTTGCTCCACCATGATGGCCACCATATGGCGTAGAATGGCAAGACCCAAGAATATCACTTTGCTCTACTTCCGGTACACACCTCCTAATCACCCCATGCGTACATATCCGGAAAAGGTATGGTTCGTCCCAATAATAATCTTGACAATCTCGTTTGAGCTTCTTCCTTTGGCTTGAAGAGTACTCATCCAGAATGATTCCACACACAATAAAATTTGCCAAGTCCGCGAACCATGCCACCTCTTTCATTGAAATTGCCAAAAGTTGCTCATCCGGGAAAGAGTCATTGATTTCAAGGCCATCATGCGGCCTCCCCTCCTCCTCCAAACGAGATAAGTGGTCTACCACTTGGTTTTCACTACCTTTCCTATCTTGGATGTCAATATCAAACTCTTGGAGCAAGAGTACCCATCTCATCAACCAATTTTTGGAGTCCTTTTTTGCTCATAAGATAATGAAGCTCCGCATGATCCATGTGGACAATAACTTTTGCACCTATCAAGTACGGGAAGAACTTCTCAATTGCAAACATAATAGCTAGGATCTCTTTCTCCGTAATAGTATAGTTCACTTGGGCACTATTCATGGTCTTACTAGCATAGTATAGCGGATGAAAAATCTTGTTGATACGTTGCCCCAAAACATCCCCAACCACTACGTCACTTGCATCACACATGAGTTCAAAAGGCACACTCGAATTTGGAGCGGTGATAATGGGAGTAGTTGTCAACTTGAGCTTCAACAATTCAAAAGCTCTCATGCAATCATCATTGAAATTAAACTTGGCATCCTTCTCAAGAAGTTTTCACAACGGGTTCACCACTTTAGAGAAATCTTTGATAAAGCGCCGGTAAAAACCCGCACATCCTAAGAAACTCCGCACACCCTTCACTGAAGTTGGGGTGGAAGCTTAGAAATCACATCAATCTTGGACTTGTCAACTTAAATTCCATTCCTTGAGATTTTATGGCCAAGGAAATTACTTTCCTCAAGCATGAAATGGCATTTCTCCCAATTAAATATCAAATTGGATTCTTCACATCTAGACAACACTTTGTCCAAATTTGCAAGACAATCATCAAAATAATCCCCAACCACCGAGAAGTCATCCATAAAAACTTCAAGGTATTCTTCCACCATGTTCGTAAAAATAGCCATCAGACACCGTTGAGAAGTCGTTGGTGCATTGCACAAACCAAATGGCATCCGCTTAAAAAGAAAAAGTACCATAGGACATGTAAAGGTTGTTTTCTCTTGATCTTCCGGAGAAATAAGCATTTGGTTGTAGCCGAGTACCCATCAAGAAAATAATAGAAAGCACGGCCGGCCAATCTATCGAGCATTTTATCTAAGAAAGGAAGTGGAAAGTGATCATTCCTTGTGACTTTGTTGAGCTTGCGAGAATCCATACACACCTTCCAACCGGTCACTGTTCTTGTAGGAATCAATTAATTCTTGTCATTGGTGACCACCGTCATGCCCCCCTTCCAACGGAGAAGTCCATGAACTAGCGGAGATGGGGTAGACAACCCTGGCATCCAACCACTTGATAATCTCCTTCATGGCCTTATTGGGTCTTCTTTGATGTTCAATAGCTGGTTTAGCACCATCCTCCAACTTGATCTTATGCATGCAAAAGGCGGATCTTATTGTAACATACCGCACCTGGGCGTTAGGATACGTCGTAGTAAATTTATATAAGCTTGAAGGGATTAAGTTTACTCATGTGGTTACAGGGGAATTTATGACAGTGTTAACAAAGACCTCGTAAGTTTGATAACTTTTTAGTAAAGATTTGATAAGTTTGCTTTTATGTAATTACTATTATTTTTACTTTTCGGAGGTGCATTAAATTAAGTATGTGATATTAGAAAGTTTATAAATGAGATTTTTCTTTATTAGAAAAATTGAAATTATTTTCTCATAAAGCGAGAAAGTTATCTTTGTACCGTTTTAAGAACTTATAGTAGAAAAATTTGTATTTTGATACTATGTTGGGATAAATTAGAATTTGATAGGATATAATTTTTTTTATCAATGTCCTAACCCTTATAAAATATTAACATATTTATTTTGTTACCATGTATAATAATTACCAATTAATAGATAAATTTGTAAATAGCATTAGCCACATATTTTACTAGATAAGTATTAACTTTTATGGAATAAAGTATTTTATTAAAGTAGATATAGTAATCTGTTTAAGAGACTTCCTAGTACCGCGTGGCATGTGATGATATTTTACCCAATTAGAAAGTTAGTGGAGTCTTGGTAAAGGACAAATCATTTCAATATATTCAAAATACTTTGAATTCTTTTACACTAAGAAAGAGACTTTTGCAATAATTGGTGACGAGATGTATTTTAGGCGACTAAATTCTCTATATACATAGTGCTTAAGACACCTTATCATTTGGGAAAGTAGGGAATCGTTAGATACATATATTTACACTCCAGCAACTATGTGGGGAGAAACTCCATCTTGCTCATTCCGTTTTCCCTAAAATAGTGAAGTGCACAAAGTATCCTTGTACGTACAACTTCTCAATATTTCCATACATCCAATTAAGGTAGTTTTATTTTAAGGCATGTAATTGTTGATAACTCACGGGACGGTTATTGGAATCCGTAAGTTCAAGTCATAGTAATTGTATAAATAGGTTATGGGCTCTTTCCTTATGGCATGGAGATTGGTGGTGATGTGGTAGCTCATGTAAAGCTTAGTTGTTGTTAAAAGGAGGTCGGGTGTAGAGTACACCGTTCTATAAAGCCTCGGGAGCTTGTCGCTCTTTAATTGCTTGACGATAGTGTCAGTAATTAGTAGTTTTAGTTGATGTTGTGGTTTTCTTATTATTACTATGCTTCGTGAATTTGAAAGACGAAAGTGTATAATGTTATCATATATGAGTGTATATTCGTTGTTGTTGGATGTTATAACTTGTGGGAAGTCATATAAATAGGAGGTGCTGCCCGTTTTATTATAAAATAGGTCGTGGTCGACATATAATAGTTACGACGCTTAAAAATAACAATAGTATTGTTTCTCTTATTGTAGACTAAGGAGTCGTGACCTTTGCATAGCTTGAGGTTGGGCAGTATATACAAGGTATGTGAGGCTATCTCTTTCTTTCTTTTGCACGGCTCCTATTGTACGTAACATAAACGAACGAGCTTCCAAAGATACTCTTCTCATAGAAGCTAGTAGTACTTACATTGTTACCCTTATTATGGAATGATTCATGTTGATATTGCTTCTCTTATTCTTATGTACCAAATGTTGTTAGTATTCCCTGATTATTATAATATTCACGATAGCGAGTTAGATCCTCTAATACCGTATACGAAGGTTACCGACCTTACGCCACTCCAAAAGGTTCATAATATGATTCCATAAGTCCAGCATGCATTATATGTATTTACCTATTTTACTCTACCGATCCGCGCTATAATTGACCGGGTATGGAACCTATTGTGAAATCACTAATCAGTTGGGTTTTACCGAGCCTTATGATGCCCGGGTACGTTTTTACTGAGCCAATTACGACCAGGTACGATATGTTGATGATGATGCCCACAGAGGCGTATGTTTATAAAGGTGTATATATAATACACCTTTAAAAGTGTAATATATATATATATATATATATATTATGAATTTCATGTCAGTCGCCCTCAGAGGCGCTCAGATGTTACAAGTGGTATCTTCTCTATCTCTCTTTACATTACTGTTCTTAATTATGTTATCCTGCCTTACATACACAGTACTTTATTCGTACTGATGTCTCTTTTATTTGTGGACGCGACATGTCGTGCTGCAGGTCCTGATAGACAAGTAGAAGAAGCTCCCCCACCATAGAAGGCTGCTCGGTTCAGCATTATTGGCAAGACCCCTTCTCCGAACTTGTCGTGGTCTTGGTATGCCTTTTTGTTATAGACATTATGGTTATGTCGGGACCCTGTTCCGACAATGTTCCTGCACTTATGTTTTTTTAGAGGCTCATAGACATATGTTGTATCATGTATAGTTTTGGATAGCCTTGTCGGCTGGTTTTTGCTGTATATAGCTTTACGGCATCCTTGCCAACCCATGTTATATATGTTCATGTCGTTATCTATTAGTGTTGGATGTTTATGATTCATGTCTACCATTTATGTTGACCTTATTGGTGCTTATAGATAATAAGAAAGGTTAGATTACGCTGGTGCTCGACAAGTATGGCCCGGGTACCAGTCATGACCCTCCAGTTTGGGGTCGTGACACTTATACCCCGAATATCCGCCAAAGTTGAGCAAGATGGCCTCTCATATATCACTAACATTGATAGTATTACTTGTATCATCAACAATGACATCGGTCACCAAATCCACAAAAGAACACACCTCATTGCTATTTGGTTGCCGTATGGACTTACACATATAGAATACCATTTTTTAATCACCAACCCGAAAAGTGATTCTCCGATTTCAACATCACAAAGAGCCTTACCCGTAGCAAGGAAAGGTCTCTCGAGAATAATTGGCACCTCATAATCAACCTCACAATCTAGAATGACAAAATTCGCCGGAAGAATAAATTTATCAACCCGGACCAAAACATCTTCAGTCACACCCAACAGCCTTCTCATGGTACGATCGATCATTTGCAATCTCATAGAGGTGGGTCTTGGTTTTCCAATCCCAAAGTCTTGAAAACCGAATAGGGCATTAAATTTATACTTGACCCAAGATGACAAAGAGTTTTAGTAAACTCGGCACTTCCAATTATACAAGGAATCGTGAAAGCACCGGGATCCTCCAACTTAGGAGCCATTGAAAGAAAAATTGCACTCACTTGATGAGTAACTTTGATAGTTTCAAAATTTATCGACCTCTTCTTTGTCACAAGATCTTTCATAAACTTTGATAACCGAGCATTTGTTCTAAAGCTTATACCAATGGCACATTGATTGAAAGACTCTCCATCATTTGAATGAACTTCTTGAATTGGTCCTCACCATTTTGCTTGGAAAGTCTTTGAGGGAATGGAGGTGGAGGCTTAGGCAGGTACCTTTGCCTTTTGCACTACCGGTTTCAGTATGTCAATTATGTGTTCCCTAGATGGGTTCACCTCCTCTTGAGTCTCCTCCACATATCAATATCAAAACGAAATTCCTTATTATGTTGAACAACATTGTTCAGGATCTCTTCTTCTTGCATCACTTGATCTTCATCAACAGGTCGCCTTCCACTTGAGGTGGGTGCATTCCGCCTCCTCCACTTCTTGTGATAACCGATATAGCATGCCCCGTATTGTTACCACCCTTTGGGTTTACTACCGTGTCACTTGGTAGTGCACCCTTAAGACAAGAATTAAAGCTTGAGAGATTTGCCCCATTTGAACTTCTAGGTTGCGAATTAATGTGTTGTGTGAGGTAAGTTGGGTATCCGAATAAGCATTCTTTTCCATCATTTGCTGGAACATACTCTCAATACGTCCCATCATATTCCTTGAAGAACTTGACCCATGGAAAGGATAAGGAGGTGGTTTGCTCGGTTGTTGATACATTGGGGGCCTTTGAAAATCTGACCCTCGCTTTCCTTGATTGTTACTCCAACCACCTTGGTTGTTGCCTCCCCAATTTCCTTAGTTATTTCCACTCCAATTTCCTTGATTGTTGTTTCCACTCCAATTTACATGATTGTTGTTGTTATGCCAATGCTTTGATTGTTAGAATTTCAATTGCCATGATTGTTTTGTGGTCGCCATTATTGTTGGTTTGGGCCTCGGAAGTTGTTTCTTTGCCCTTGAAAATTATTCACATATTGCACTTCCTCCACTTGCTCATTATAAGAATCATCTTGATCAAAACCTCCATCATCTTGCACGTAGTTCCTCACTCGAGTTTGCACTTGTGGACCCTTAGTCCTCTTCTTGTTCACAAAAACATTCACTCCCTCCATAGCATGAACTTGCTTAGGGGCTTGCACTTGACTAAGTTGAGCTTTTGCTAGTTGATTCATGGTAGTGGTCAATTCGGAAATGGCTTGCCCATGGTCATGCAATTCTTTGTAGAGGTAGATCATGTTCGTATCACCTTGAGGACCATTAGCCCAATATTGCCAAGCCGACGATGTTTCCTCCACCTCATCTAAGATTTCACACGCCTCCGCATAAGGCGTAGTCATAAAGTTCCCACCGACTATTTCATTCACTACACATTGGTTGGTTGTGTTATTCCCACGATAAAAGGTTTGTTCATCATGTTTTCCATCATATCGTTGTTGGGACATTCCTTAACCATTGTTCTATAGCGCTCTCATATCTCGTGTAGTGGTTCATTTGGCTCTTACTTGAATGCCAAGATCTCATCTCGAAGTGTAGCCATGTGCTCGGGAGAAAAACTTAGCAATGAACTTTAACGCCAACTCATCCCAAGTGTGAATTGAATGGTTCGGCAATCGTTCCAACCTATCTAAAACTTTCCCCCATAGAGAGAATGGAAAATTCCTTAGCCTAAATGCATCCTCGGAAATATTAGTTTGCTTGCTCCCCCAATATGTATCCATAAAGCCCTTCAAATATTTATAAGTATTTTGAGTTGTTGCACTGGTAAAGAAACCACGTTGCTCAAGTAAAGTGAGCATCACATTGGTGATTTGAAAGTTGCCGCCCTAATACGAGGAGGGACTATTGCACTCGCATAACCTTCGTTGGGCAATACCCGGTGTGGAGCCGCTCGTGGTGGAGGTGGAGGTGGAACGTGCACATTGTCATGAGATACCCGTCTTATCGGATTGGCTTGTGGCTCTTGAGGTACCTCTTCTACTTGTTCTTCCTCGCAGTCCAATTCCCCCAAAGGCGAATTTCTGAGCTCATTGTTTGCCATGTTTGTACCTGTAATTTCTTAAACAAATTAGTAGCACAGAAGGGAAAGAAGATATTCCAAAAACACACTTAAATATATAGCTAACACAGTTTTAAGTTCCCGGCAACGGCACCAAAAATTGATCTACATCCAATCCGCACTCAATAGTGAGTGAAAACGGTCGTTGGAAGAATAATACCCAACAAGAGTCGGGGTCAATTTCCACAGGGAGTTTAATATGGGTGTTAGGGCGCACACTTGATGAGAGTAAATGAAATAACTCAATTGCGCTTCTAAACAAGGGATTTTATTTTCTATTTCTAATTTAACAGTAACAATTGTAAACTAATAAGAAAAAACTAGAAAGCGAGTAACTGTATTTGTTGTTTTTATCAAATGGGTTAAAATTCTACGGATATAACCTTTACCTAGGTGTTCGCCTAATGGGTTAAGTACGTTAACACTTGTTTTATTGATTGGGGTGTATTATAGATCTCATCTCTAAGTTACCTACTCATATACCTCTCGGTCATAGAGTGATATTGTCCAATTTAGCTTTCTCAAGCCCAAATGTGGCTCTAGCTAAATAGTTGATATGAGCTCAAGTCTGGTTTTCCCTATCTCTAGTTCAAACCCTTTGATTAGGCTAATCAAATCCTTAACTAGCCCGATTTCTTGTTAGCCAAGTTTTCCTAGACTAGGTCTCTCTTTCTCAAGTAAAGACCAAGTCAAAAAGGCATGAATCAATATTTACAACCGTTAATTCCAACGTTAAGGCATGAATAAGGCTAAATAACAAACACTTAATCATAAACAAACATTAAATTAAATACCCATAAGGTTTACACACTAAGGTTTGGTCACAACCCTAGTAAAAGTCTAGCTACTCATAGCAGAAAATAAAGAAAGCAAAGAAGAAATATTAATTACCCATAATACAAAATTAAAATAATAAACTATGATGTTTTAATCCCAAAATGATTACAAATTTCCTAAAATGGAAAACTACAAAGGCTACAACTGCTAGAAATTCAAAACTTGACCTAAAACTGTCATTCCCGTCTATTTATAGTGGTTCAAAATTTGCTGGCAAAAATACCCCTCGGGAGGTTATGCGGTCGCACATTTCCATGTGCGGTCCGCACATTGCTTGAGTTTTCAAGGAACTGGATTCTGCAGTCGCACAATTTGGTCTGCGGTTGCGATTTAGCTTATGCGGCCGCACATTTCATGTGCAGTCCGCACTCCAGGAAAGGCTTCAAGTCTTGGTCATTTGCACACTCTCTGAACTTTTTGAATTCTTGTCAGTGCGGATCATGTTCTGCGGCTGCACAAATTGTGTGCGGTCCACACTTCTGCTTCAAATACTTCAAGGCTTCTTCATTAGTTCTGTGGCCGCAGAGGGAATTCTGCGGTCCGCACTTGCTGCTGCGGCCGCAGAAATACTTCTGGGGACCGCACCTCTTGTGTGTTGCGCCCCTTCTTGCCTTGTGAATCGGAACACTCATTTTTGAGTCGAATTTCTTCATAAGAGCCCAAATTTCCAACATTCCTGCAATTTGCACATTTTCATTAGTTTTGGGAACATAAATCAATGCGTTCAGACTAGAACAAAAGTAAAAAGGTACTAATAAGTGGTCAAAATCCACACTTATCAACCAGCAGAATTCAATCTAAGAAGGAGCTTGAGAGAAGAGGAGAGATGTAGAGATGAGAGATAATGATAGATCAGTGGTTGCGATGGCTCTCTTGGTATCACATCTTGGCATGGTCGGGCATAGGGCCACAGATATAAGTCGCGCTGCCTGCTTAGAAGTGGATTCGAACCACTAACATAAGGATTTTCAGTCCTTTGCTCTAACCAGCTGAGCTACCTGAACCACTTTCCAATATTTAGTAGAAAGCCCAATTGTAGTTTAGATGCTTAGTTTAACTGTCATTTCTTTCCTAAATCATTTTTGGACCCTTGCTGTGGAAACTGGGAGATAAACATAAGCATTTCCTAAGGAAGTGTCTGCATAATTCCTTACCTATAGGTAATAATCTTGATAAGAGATATCAAGTGTGGAGAGAATATGTAATATACGTGGTTCTGAAAGTGAGGATGTTGAGCATATAAATTTTTGATGTTTTCATTCTCAACTTGTGTGAAAACTAGGTCCTATAACTTTCTTGATTTAGAAAACATTAATGATCTTTTATCTTGGTGGTATACATTGGTTTCAAATACTAAGCAATATCTGAGACGATAGAGTTACTAAATTTAAGTGTTAATATTATGGCAAGTCTAAAAAGCTAGGAATGCTTTGTATTTTTGTGATGATCCGATAGGTCATCTCATGTTTTAGAATTAAATTTTATGTTCCAAATCCTTAAATATCCTATTTTATCCTTTCTCGATTTGCGTGCACAGTCCGGGAGTTTTTTCGGAAGGCTTATATGTTAAAACCAACTCCGTTTCTCACCAAATTTCACAAACAAGATTTAAATATTATAATGGACCTATACCGGGCTCCGGAACCAAAATATGGACCCGATATCAACAAGACCAAACATCAATCAATTGTTAGAAACCATTAAATTTGTAGTATTTCAATTTTCAACAAAAATTCATATCTCGAGCTAGGGACCTCGGAATTCGATAGCGGGCATAAGCCCAGGTCCCAAATTACGATACGGACCCACCGGGACCGTCAAAACACGGATCCGGGTTCGTTTTCTCCAAACGTTGACCGAAGTCAACTAAATTTAACTTTTAAGGCAAAAATTCTTGTTTTATCAGTTGTGTGATTCGGACGTTCGGTTGTGAAGATAGAAGTTTTAAAGCTTTCTCGAAAATTTCATTCGAATTGGTATTCAACTCGTAGTTATAGGTGTTATTTTGGCAATTTGATTGCGCGGACAAGTTTGTATGATGTTTTAGGACTTATGTGCATGTTTGGTTTGGAGCCCCAAGGGCTCGGTGAGTTTCAGATAGGCTACGGGATGTTTTGAACTTAGAAAAATCTGGTATTTTGCTGCAGCTGGTGTTCTGGTGTGTTCTTCTTCGCGTTCGCGAAGGTACTCTCGCGAACACGAAGAGTGAACTGGTCTGAGTTTTCTACTTCGCAAATGCGAAGGCCGGGTCGCGAACGCGAAGCGATGGGGGCTTTACCCTTCGCGAACGCGACCAGCTCAAGGCGTACGCGTAGTGTTATTGACCTGGGGGAGGGATCGGTGGGTTGTTCTACGCGAACGCGAGCCAAGGCTCGCGAATACGATGGCCAGGGGGGACAGACCATCGCGAACGCGTGCAATCCTTCGCAAACGCGTAGGCCTTCTGGGTCGCTACCCTTCGCGAATGCGGCAAGCCCTCGCAAACGCACAGAAGGCCTGAAGCCCAGTTATTAAAAATAGAACCAAAAACGGGATTTTGCTATTCTTTCAAAAATTTCAAAACTAGAAGACCTAGAGACGATTTTCAAAAGATAATTTCTTCCCCAAATTGTTGGTAAGTGATTCTAACCTACTTTTTTAAAATTACCCATTACATTTCATGAACTTTCAACCTAAAATCTAGAGTTTTCATGGTGGAAATTGGGGGTCTGGGTAGAATTAGGAATTTTTGTAAAATTGGAATTTAGACCTCGAATTGAGGTCGGATTTCGAAACAAATTAAATAATCGTGCTCGGGGGTGAATGGATAAATGGATTTTGGTCTGAACCTCGGGTTTTGATCAAGCGAGCTTGGGGTGGATTTTTAACTTTTTAGGGGAAAGTTTGAGAAATCTAAATTTATGCATTGTAGTTGATTCCTTTAGCAATATTTGATGTTATTGAGTTAATTGTGGCTTGATACGAGTGGTTTGGAGGCGAATTTTAGGGGAAAGGCCCCGATAGAGCATTTGAATTGACTGTGAAGCGAGGTAAGTATCGTGGTTAACCTTGACTTGAGGGATTAGGACTTAATTGTCTATTTGATACGTGTTTAGATGTTGGGTGCAACGTATAGGTGAGGTGACGAGTACCTATGCGTTGTTGACGGGTAAAGCATGCAGGTGGGGCTTGGTTTCTTGTAATTATTGCTTTTTTTTATCATGTTATCCATGTTTAGACTAGTATAATCAAGTTGTTCGTTCTTATCATGTTTACGGACCTTTTGGTGATAATTGAGTATTGATTTCAAAGTTGAGGTTGGTATTGCGGAACCAAATGTTGAAGTAAGACTTGTCCTTGTTATTTATATCTCCCTGTTGTCTTTCGCGCATTGTTTTGTGGTAAGGGAGAGTGTTAATGCACGAAGAGTGATGCTGTGTCGTGTTATGAGAGAGTAAAAGCACGAAGGGTGATGTCGTGCCTTATTGTGAGTTTTAATGCACGAAGGGTGATACCGTGACATGTTATGAGAGTTAATGGACGAAGGGTGATGCCGTGCCGTTTATATTGATTATAAGGTGAGGTTGAGAGTAAAAGCACGAAGGGTGATGCCGTGCATTTCCCTTTATTGTGTTTACTTGTTATTATTAATTCACGGTATGTTCTACAGCTACAACACTGAATATTTCTTATTAATATTAAACATCTTAATAGTAGAACTACTTTCGTAGTACTAAACAAGGAAACCTTCGGTTCCTGGTTGATCAAGTTTTCTTTACTGCTGTGATTCTCTGTCTTCTAATCCCCTCAGCATGTCCCCCTCCCGGTATTATCTGTCTATCTTTTACTTGCCGTTATTTTGTACATATACTGTTAAATTGCACGGGTTTATTATGTATGTGTCTTGTCTTAGCCTCGTCACTACTTCGTCGAGGTTAGGCTTGACACTTACCAGAACATGGGGTCGGTTATACTGATACTACACTGCACTTTTGTGCAGATTTCGGTATCGGCCCTAGCTGATCATGAGGTTAGCTGCTGGACTTGATCGTCAGGAGACCAAGGCAGATCTGCTGGCGTCCGCAGACCCTGGAGCCTCTTCCTAGTCTTGTTATTTTACTGTTTCTTTTCCTTCAGAACACTGTATTATTTTTCAGACTCTGTTTGTAGTAAATCGTAGTAGCTCGTGAGTTGTGATTCCAGATCCTAAATGTTTCAGATTTTGGGTTTTATAATATTCCGCAAACTCTGTTTAGCTTAATTAATTCTGTTATTAAAAATTGGCTGAAGTTGATTTGTGAATTCTCTAACGTTGGCTTGCCTAGCAAGTGAAATGTTATGCGCCATTAAGATCCCGAAGGTGGGAATTCCGGGTCATGACAATTTTAATCAAGATAGGTTTGAACCAACTGATATCGTTTCTAACTATTCAATTATCATGAGTATAAGGACATTTTAGCTGCTTGCTCATCTACTTTTCCTCAATTCGACATTTGAGGTGTGCAGGGCGGGAGTTATTTTTTATTAAGTTAGCTAAATCGATTAACTTCAATATTGTCAAAAAACTTACATTTTTTATTATTTACTTTATAGCTCAAATATTATTTAATAGTATTTACTTAATATTCTTAAGTTGTATACTCAATGGTATGGGGTACACATACAATAATTTATTACTTTTTGTATATATTTATAACACGTGCGATGCACTCACACTAAAGCTTGTATTAACAAAATATAATGATTAGATTAGTTTATTTTTAGTTTATTACTAATATGGGCTGCTAATCCAATTAATTATTCATAAAAATTAGTATATTATCCTGCAAAGGGGAAACTACCAACTATGTCCATTTATAAGTAGCTCATTACAAAAATTAGCCAATTCATAAAATATTACTAATATTAGCCAAATATTACTAATATTAGCCAATTAGCTATTTGTAGCAAAAAATATAAATTTTTTGTTTTCTTTTGAATGGGTGTTATGGGAATATATTGGGTACATCTTAAGGAGCTTGAATCTCAGTTTTGGGATGATTTGGTGAAGTTTTGAGGTGGTTTGAATTGGAAATTCGAAGTAAAAACTGAATATGAAAAAAAATGATATGTGCATCACACTGTTTATAATTTGTGTATCGCATATGTATCATATTTGTATCAATTGTGTATCACATGTATATCCATGTATACTTGTGCGTGAGATACATGCGTGATCCATGTTTGATACATGTGTCGCAGAAGAATTTTTCGAACTCGATTTAATTACGATTTTAGATACAAAACCAGTCCAAATCACCTCCAATCTTCCTCAAATTTTGTATATTGACTTATCTATATGTTTTCAATGAATTTCGACTATGACCATTGAAAAAGTTCCTTTTTTCGCTTAGATTTTTGGAATATTGTATATTTTTTTTTGTATTTCATCACCTTATTTGCTACCTCATCCATGAAATTTCTTTTTCGTCTTGCATCTAATATTGCTAATCACGCTTAAAAATATGGAAGATAATTTTTGCATGTGATTCTTTGAGAAAAAGAACCTTATTTATTTGATTTTTCAAATTTTATATATGCTTGGCTGGTTTTGGTAAGTCTATGACTAATGGCTAGAGTTTTGGTAAGTTGAGACTTATTTAGGATATTTGTGTAAGTTTCTCTTTTACAAACCAGATTTATATTTGGGCCGTGATTTATGTATTGGGCCGACTGCTTTGCAATGCAAGTCCACTAAGGAATCCACAAATAATAACTCGTGACTTCAAAAAACACTACGAAACGGCGGGAAATGCACTTGTAGCAGTTGCCTCTTGCGCGCGAAACGGATAGAATCTCTTCGTACAATCTATCCTATTTAAACTATTTACCATTACACTTAATCCTCGCAATCTGGATTCACTTCACTTCCGCCGAACGCCGCTAAACAGCTATCAAATCATCGGAAGTTCAAAATGCCGGCAATCCCCGTCCGTCGTTCGCCACGCGTCTCCGGTGGTAGCGAAGTCGCCGGTCAAACGGTTATTAGGAATGAGATCGGAGTCTCCACTCCTTCAAAACGCAAAATCAGATCCAATTCCACTAGTGAAGACGATGTAGTAACTTCAACTATAACTCCATCGCCCATGGAAATCTCTCCGTGCAAATGGAAATCACCGCGTCGATGTGTCAATGACAGCCCTAAGATTCCTCCTAATGTAACTCAACTTCTCTGATTACGTGATATTTCCAGTATATCTTTCCTATAGAAGGCATTTTCCTAGTGGATTCGTGTTAATTTATCTTTTATTTTCCGTGGAATTCAGGTGAATTGCGGAGATAAAGCAAAAAATGTGAGCAAATCACCTGTGAAAAGGAGATTATCTGAAAGTTTTCTTGAGAAGCCTATGTGGAATCCAAGAGGTGAATTTGATTATTTGCTTTAACTTATTTCTCAAATCGAGTTTGTTCACTGGTATGGCTCAATGTTTGCTAGGAGTTGTTTTTAGAGATTTGTGTATTCGCTGAATGTCAAGTATCTCTAGCACTAATGAACCACATTTTTTTTTGAAATAAATATAATATCTCACATGGAGCAAAATTGATATATATTAGTATTCTTCTAGCATGTCTCAACTAGTTTGGAATTAAGGTGTAATTGTCGTTCTTATTACTTTTAAGGATTTAAGTTATGTGTATTGATAGTCTAAATAAAGTTTTTACCCCATCACTGTACTTACTTTGTTATAACAAACAGGTTACTTAGTATTTATTAAATAGATTTACCGGCAATTACCTTTTAAATGACGTATTTACGAAATGATGTGATTGTGTAAATATTTTTCACACCATCAGTGCACATAACTGAAACTCTTTCTTTAACTGAGACATAATCTGTTTTAATTTTGCGGGTTCGAACTTTATATCCAGTGACATGTGATTTTTTCATTTCAAGTTGTGTTAATTACCATCTCTATCCGTAGATATGGAGCAGTTAAATGCAGTGAAGGAGGCATTGCATGTGTCTAGGGCCCCATCAAATCTGGTGTGTCGACAAGTTGAGCAGAATAGAGTTCTGGAGTTTTGTAAGCAAGCTTTGGAAAAAGAGAAGGCTGGGAGTTTGTATGTTTGTGGCTGCCCAGGAACTGGAAAGTCTTTGTCAATGGAGAAGGTCAAAGAGGTCCTGGTTAATTGGGCAGATGAGGTATAGCTTATTGCTTGTGTGTTCCAAACTCGACTTTTGGTTTGCGATGAATGTTTTCTGAGGGAATGACGCGAATGCTTAATGATCTGCATTTCCTTAGCCAAACAAGTTCATCTATCCGTGTCATGAACTATTTCCATTTGCAGTATCCTAAAGTTTGAAGTGCTATATAAACCATGAAAATAAATGCTGTCAAATTGTTAACTATCGCTTTTATAATGTAGTGAAGTATCTGTACATCTTTAACAAATGTACCATACTTCACTGGGATTGAGATAAGTGAAATGAGGAATTAATTGGGTCTTCAAAGTAAAATATTGCTATTGCAGTTACTACAGAACCCTTAAATAAAGTAATAAGGGGTAATTTATTTTGATTCCCGGGCTTTTAGCTCGGAAATGGAGTTCATTTGACCGTATAATTGCAAGTAACTCTTTTATGAGACACTTACATCTGTTCTTTATTGTACATAATCTTAAAACTTTTTGACCAAAAAATGTACCAATTTTTCAGGTCAGCTGGACCTTTTTTTTGGTGAAGTTTGTTTTGTTTTCTGTTTGCTCTTCTTGTTTGATGATCTGAGGTTCTCAAGGATATATTGTGCTTTATAACATACACACATACGGCTGGATTTGTCCACAGTTGAGTAAACTTTGGTCATAGTTTTAAGTCCTCAGGTTATGGGGTTCATGTACAAGTTCAAAACCCAAGAGCTAGATCAGTGTTTTGATTTGGACATGTTTGGTTTTTTATCATGTGCAAGAAGCATTTCAATTTTGACTGTAAGCTGATCTTGAATAAACTCAATGGCGAGTATCCCTAAGTGGTTGAGGGGTTGGCAAAAGATTTTCTTTTTCAACTATCTTCCTGAGTTGCATATCCAACTCTCTGAAGACCATTGCTAACCAACTATTTGTTTTCTCATTTCAGTCTGGCTTTCAGGCTCCAGACATATTATCCGTCAACTGCACTTCTCTGTCAAACACATCTGATATTTTTGGCAAGGTAAATTGCTATTATACTGATTCAGATGCTAAATAACGCGATGCACATTTGCTTACGTTTTGGTAGCTGTTACAGATACTTGATAAAATTCAACCACGGAGAAAGCTAAATTGTTCAACAGCACCGTTGCAGTATCTTCAGAAAATGTTTTCTGAGAAGCAGCAGCCAGCGGGCACAAAGATGCTGTGAGTCACCTTTTAGACGGTTTTGATAATTTCTACAATTGGGGACCCCTTTTTGCCCTTTCAAGATTCTGTTGTATTTCAAGTAAAATCATCGGACACCTAAAATGTCAAGAAAGTCATTTTAACTCAAAGAAGAAGTTATAGTGCTTGTTAGATTTTCTTAATCAAACTACTTATCTGCTTGATAATTGAACAGGTTAATAGTTGCTGATGAGTTGGATTATTTAATCACAAAAGACAGAGTCGTGCTTCATGAGCTGTTCATGCTAACAACGTCTCCTTTCTCCAGATTTATTCTGATAGGTACTGGTGCTGTTAGACTAAAATGCTCAAAATTTCTTGGTCTAATCATTTAACTTTTTTCTAATACTACTTATAGTATGGTAAACAAAAAGAGAATCTCTTATTCTATAATGGTTGCTCATATGACAGGAATTGCTAATGCAATAGACCTAGCTGATAAATTTCTACCAAAGCTACAATCCATGAACTGTGAGTATTTCCCTTCCTGTCAGATTTTCTTTCTAACTCTTTTCCATCTTCATTGACTCCATCTAGTTTTGGAAGGAGAGGTTAAAAATAGGTGTTAACTTTTGGACCTAAGTCTTCAAGGTGTTAAAATTTTTGTGCTCCCAGCTTCTTATTGCTAACACAGAAAGTATAAGCTCTACAAACTGTCAGACCACACTTGATGACTGCTGCGAAAAATTGTTATTCAAGTATGTCTTGACACAAGCAATTTGAGAGACGAAAATCGACTAGCTTTGGTTATGGGGGTCTTTGATTTTCTGTATTATATGAGTTTTCTTTCATAAAATAAGCCCCGTCAGCTCTTCTCAAGGTTATGTGGTACAAAGGACCTGTTTGCCAATTAACCTCTCAACGCAACTAATGCTAGATTCCTTTTTGTATGTACACCACTACTTTATCTCTGGCTTATGCTTTATTTTTTTCAGGCAAGCCTGCAGTTATAACATTTCGTGCCTATTCTAAGGACCAGATCATCTCCATTCTTCAGCAAAGATTTGAGGTAAGAAAATGTGTAGATTGCTGGTGATATTTACATCCCATGTATGTTATCTGCACAAAGCATGGATGCAAAATCATTTCTTATGGTTCTGTAATTAATAGACTTTGTATTACAATTTGACTGCTTGAACAGGCATTTCCTTACACTGTCTTTCAGCCTCAAGCATTGGAACTATGTGCAAGGGTAGGTACTTTGACATCTGTGTTTTCCTTAGTTTGATTTCCTTTTGTTTAGTTATGCAGTAAGAGAATCCTAGTGGCTTTCATTTATCCATTGCTACTTCAAACCACTAATCCAAGATTTATTTATTTCAAAATAATTCTCAGTTTCCTAATGTAAGTGCTTCTAATGTGACAGAAAGTTGCTTCTGCATCCGGAGATATGAGGAAGGCTCTATGGGTTTGCAGGTTGGTGAATATTGCTGCAAGATTGGCTGATCACAGTTTGACCAAGTTTCCCCATTTCATATAGATTATGGCCTAACTATTATGCTATTTTATTTGACAATATCTCATTCTAGTCATAGAGTGATACTGGTACTTAACTAAACCAGCAGAATTCGGGCATCTAAGTGAACCTATATCTACGGTTTGCATGTCTATGTGTGGTAGTCTGAATTATTTGGCATTGGGGGAGGGGGGGGGGGGGGGGTAATTTTGTTAAGTATTCTTAACAGATAACTATGTAAATTTTTCCAGAACTGATGCTTAAGTTCTTCGTTTAGGCACAGGAGAATATTGATCATATATCACGGATGTTTCAATAGCTTGTTGTACTACTTTCCCTTGATTAGAAGTAATTCTTTCTTTCCATCTTTGTTTCAGGAGCGCAATTGAGATGTTAGAAGCTGAAATAAGAGATTCTATCAGCAGCCTTGATTTACCATCATTACATGGGAGATTTTCTTATCAACAGAGAGATGGTGCTTGTGATAAATCACCTATACACGAAAGCAATGTTGTGAGTATTAGCATCATTTTCACTTGTTATTATGGTTTTGAGTTTGTCAAACTATTGATTCTGGAGGATCTTATTGAGAGAGCCGGTCTGGTTTTTATAGCCAAGTCATAGCGTGTTTCCCAAATTCAGCATCTGCATAGTTTTCTTCTTCTTTCTTCTTTTTCTCTGATTCCATATTATTAAGTTTCCTCTAGATATTAATAAAATCTAGAATTTCAAGGGGTGGACCGAAGGGTAATTGCACTGCAGACTAAAGCTGGTTTTGAACTTCTGCTGCTTCACATTTGTGCTCGTTTTCTCCCTTGAGATCCATTGAGATATCAAATTCTACACTTAACCCGGCCTAAGGAAAACACAATATATAAGTATTTGAGAATTATCACTGTTACCTTTCTAAAAAAAAGTATTTGAGAGTTATAAACGACATTTCTAAGGCCTGAAGATCAGAATATATCACATAACGAAGGTGTAAGTTATAGACCCAGGGACCTCATTATTCATATATGATAAAAGAGACAAGTTTAGTTGAATTTTTATATGCAATCACTAGTAGTATTCCATCCTGCGATGCTACGGTTTTATATTCTCCCTTAACAACCTGCCTTGCTGCTTAAACCTGCTTAGTAACTAGTACTACTAGTTTCAGTGCACTGCTTGTTACTCTACTTAAACGTTCATTATTCAATGAGCACATTGTCCAGCAATATGTATCTAGTTCATAAATAGCACTTCTTCTTCTTCTTCTTCTTCTTTTTTATTTAAAATTATCTTGGCCCCTTAATCTCCAGTAAGAACTTAGCTGTAACTTTATAAATTCTGTATCCTCATTTGCTTTTTCTTTTACATGGCATTTTGTGTTTTGTTATAAGTTGGAACTTTTTAACAGGTTAGGGTTGATCATGTGGCTATTGCTTTATCGAAGGCATATAGATCACCAGTGGTGGATACTATACAATCACTTCCACAACATCAACAGGTAAACATTCCTGGGCTACTCGACATAAGATATCTAAAGTTCATTTGGTTTCATCTCCTAGTAAGTTTCTATGTTCTCGACCACCAAAGGAACCAAAGAAAGAGAAAATAAAAAGAAAATAACGATAAACAAAGCTATTGGATTATGGTTGAAGCATTCAAATAGTTGTGGTGTATTGGCAGCATCGAACGCAAGAGCTAGATTCAAAAGTTGATTTGCATGATGTCTTTACTCTTTACCAAAAGCATCATCACAGAATGTAAATGGAGCCACTTTTTTTATGAGGTCCTTCTAGATTATTGTCGTACGGGCATACAAAAATCACATGGTGGTGCTGAGTAATGCTTAAATATATTATGCTGCAGATTATACTTTGCTCTGCTGTCAAGCTATTCAGGGGGAAGAAGAAGGATGCGACTATAGGCGAGGTAATTTCTGTTTGTTACTATAACGGCGAGACTTATCATAAGGAGAAACAAGATGTGAGACATTTTACAATCTGTTGCAGCTGAACATCTCTTACCTTGATGTCTGTAAATCAACTTTAATACCACCAGTTGGAATCATGGAGCTATCAAGCATGTGTAGAGTGCTAGGTGACCAGGTAAAGTCTTGAAAAGCATGTAAACAACATGTTCTCCATTTCAGTTTCCTTTTCTCATTATCTTTCTCAATCATGAGTGCTTAGTTAAAGAACGGGAAGAAGCATAACTGAAGGTGTAAATAAAATTGCAGGGGATTCTAAAGGTAGGAAAGGCTCGGGAAGAAAAGTTAAGTAGAGTAACTCTAAAGGTAGATGAAGCAGACATCACCTTTGCATTGCAGGTGTGAACTTATGTCGTTGCTCTTGTTCTGATCTGGTTTCTTAGAGACACCTGCTAATCATAGTTGTATGCTTTTAAAGGATGAAGTTATGCCACTAATATATGACACTGATTTTGGATCAGGGAATACGCTTCTTTCGAAATTGTCTTCAGCAAGTATGATGAACAACTTAGTGCAAGATTGTGATTCTCTTTTATTTATTTCGTTGCTACAAACGGCCAATTTATGGTCCAGACAAGAAGGTTAGTTTTTTCCCCTTGTAGTTCGCGATGAATTACTGGAACTGGATATATATTGACTCTGTTGTGTATGAAAACAGACATCAAACCTGGTCAATGCGGCAATGGATAGAAGGAAGAACATCTGGGTCCATTTAAATGTTGGCATTTTCCTTGCGGCTGTCTTTATCATACTTTTAGTTCTCAAAGATTTTATTATAGTTGGAAAAAAGTTATATATAGGGAAAATAGTGACAAAGAGAGTTGTAAATGTACACTTACGTAGTTACGTGTAACATATAAATTCTAGTGTATTATTACCGTATGCTGATTCTCAATTTCAAGAATCTCTGGATTAAAAAGATCAACATATAATGCCACTGCTGATTTTAGCAAAAGGGTGAAAACATTATCCTGAGTCCCAACACCTTTTCTCCTTAGGTTCCATAATAAGCGAGCTTGTGAACGTAACTGCAAATTATTAAGGGAGCTACACTGACATTTCGTGGAGGAAGAGATTCATTTTCTGGGCTTTTTCACCAAAAGCTGAAAAGGAGTATCGATGAGCTTTAAGCTCTGACTGGAAGCTTATTAGACTGAGAAGTGCATGTTTTTGCTCTCTCCAAATTGCCCTTTGTGGATTCCACCACATGCAAACACAAAGCAACTATAGTAATCCTCTTTCTACTTAAGCAACTCTTTGAACTCAAAGCTTAACTTAATATCATCACCAAGGAAATTCTGCACTCTGGAAATTTCAGTTTGTAATAAGATCAGCTAATCTCTTCTCCAACTATGAATGAAAGTTAAACTTTCAAATGGATATCCTTATCCAGGTGGTCTAATCTTTTGGACATCATTGCAAATTAAATTAGAGCAAGATTCCTATGAATGAAAGAGCTATATTGCATTCTGATTCTATATTACTCCCTCCGTTTCATATTAAATGAGGTACTTTCCTTTTTAGTCTGTTCCAAAATAAATGACACATTTCTAAATTTGAAAATAATTCAACTTTAAACTCCTTATTTTACCCATTTTATCCTTAATGATAAACTTTTATAACCACACAAAAGTCATGGCCCCACAAAGCTTTACCCCTTAAGCTTTTAAGACCACAAATTTCAAATGTCTTTCTTTTTTTTCTTAAACTCCGTGCCGAATCAAACTACCTCATTTAATTTGATACGGAGGGAGTATAAGTTAAGGCCAAGAAGCATATAGATATCCAAATGCAACAATCAAAGCCAATGAGAGGAACAAAATGCCAAGGATAACACAAATCCAAAAGTTAGAACTCCACTGAAACAACAGAACTAATACATCAGTGCATGAAACGACTGAATGATAGCAAACAAAATGGAAATTGTTTAAAAGCATCCTAATAGACACCCATAATAGCATTCATCATTGCTAATATAGGACCTGAAGCCATCACTAGATTGAACTACTTAATCAAACAATCCGCCGACAAAGTCATCATCATCCTCCTCAGCAGGTTCTTCTTTCTTTTCCTCCTTGGCAGTAGCAGGTTTAGCAGCAGGTTTAGCAGCAACTGGAGCAGCAGTAGCTGCAGCGAACTTGCTTGGGTCCTGCAAGTTAAAATTTTTTTCTTCAGATTATGTCGAGAAGAACAGGTTAATTAATTACTCCTATATAAAGGTCTATCAAGAATTGCACAAAGTGCTAACCTTCAGGTACTCCTTCACTTTTTCAGCCTGTGGGAATGAGTATTCTGTTGCTATGGCAAATGAGAGAACATTCTTGTACCCGTTGATGAACATGTGAGGAATAGCAGCAAGAGTAGGATATGAAAGAAGCATAGAAAGACCAACAACATTGGAAAGTCCAGCAGCAAACTTAGCAATAAGATCATCTTCTGTGAGGTCAAGAACCTCAGGACTGAAAACAGAACCACTGTCATAGACAAATTGGACTATGAGACCATAAGAGAATGGCTTAATACCCAACTTAGACAGAAGTGCAGACTCAGATGAGCCCACTTTCTCCCCCTTCTTTATAATCTCCACAGGGATGGTGATCTCAACCGTGCCCTTGTTGATTTTAGTTGGGATATTGAGTACCTAAAAACAAGTGGTTTTGAGATTATCCTTATAGATAAAAGCATAAGCAGCTTAGGAAATATTGAAAGAATTGAACCTGAAAGAAACTGGTTTGGGAAGGATCAAGTCCAGTGTTTCCAGGAGGAACAACCACATCAATTGGTGCAACCAGGCCAACGCGAGCAGGTGCTCCAACCTTTTTTTATCAAGTGTTAAAGTTAGAATTCTCATACTTCAGATAAATTAAGTATACACAACTCAAAAAATTCCAAGTGAAGATTGATAAATGTAAAACTATTTTGTATGGCGTTTAATCCTCAAATATTGCAGAACTATTTTGGGACCCAAATCAACTCATTGAAAAGAAACAATTCAATCAGAACTTTAATAGCAAAAGGCTAGTCATTGAATACCAATCGATCTTGTTCTAGAAGTTCATTTCAATAACAAATTAACGATTACTAAATGAGTAGATAAGCCACGAAAATGTGATCATAATATACATTATACCTTGTACTTGGATACTTCATCGCTGACCTCTTTCAGGTTTCCTCTAGTGAAGATCAATCCCACGTTACCCTGTTACAATATCACATATGAGGCGGAAGCCGAAGAGAATCATTAGGCAACAATTAAAGATCGCTAAATGCTATAGTTGGATTATCAATTACCATTCAACCCAAACTACTAGTTAAATTGATGATATGAATCTCTATATATTCTGCTCTATTTAGAAACATTTTTCTAATCTATTTATGGAACAATAAAATGTAGAAATAACAACATAATATTAATAGTACCAACAACAATAATAATAACAACAATAAACTAGCCAAATTCCAGCTCAAGTCCCTCTACCTTACCACTTAAGGGTAAACAGTACCTATTCCTTTAGTCCCAAGAAACCAAAATATATAACAGTGATCCGAAAAGGAAAGGAAGAAAAATAAGATCATCTCACAGACATGTAAAAAAAAATTCCAGAATCATTATTATTATTATTGAAGCCAGATCTGATATTAAAAAGATATTTCTCTATCGAAATAGAGTTAGTGGATCTCAGAAACAGAAAATAAATAAGTTTAGTTTCTAGTCTGACAATTTGAACGTCCATCTAAAAAAAAAAAAATATGTAACACATAATAAGAAACTACACATAAGAGCACTTAATCAAAAAGTGCATGTACCGATTTTTCTGGTCCTAAGAAACAGAACCAAAATAAGAAAAGACCCAAAAAGATATAATAATCTATATCCCACAAGCAAACAAAGAAGCAGTAAGAAAATACATAATATATAATGAAGAAAAAAGGTGTAAAAGAAACAAACCACAAGGCAAGGGATGAGGGCAAGGAAGGCATTATTGCCAGTCTTCTCAGCATGGATCCTAATAGACCTCTTCATCATTGTATTTTTTCCCATCAAAACGATAGAGTCACCACGTAATCCCTTGCGGATCATCTGTAGCTGATTAGAACCCACATTATCTGCACCCACAATAAGGATCTGTTGATATGTGTCAAGAAGCTTGCATAGCTTCTTGTCATAGTTAACCTTCTTCTCAGCTTTTGTTACTTTCACAGCCATATTCTGAAAAATGGTGGAGAGAGTGAAGGAGAACAAGGTGGTTTTTTCTGCAATGGGAATCGAAACCCTAAGCTAAATATATATATATATATGGAAAGGTGGTCAGGTTTGCAGCTTGCAGGGAGATTAGTGCTTGTACGTAAATGGATATACGTGCAGAAGTTAAATGGAAAAAAATTCTTAAATAGGGAACTCAGAGATTTAAAATTCCGAAAAGAAGACTTTTAGAGAATTGAAAAAACAAATATAGGAATTAGGAAAACCCCACCCGGCCAATTAAAATGTTATCCAACAAATGTCCTTTGGAAAAAAAAAGAAAAAAAGATATCCTTTTGTGAATGATCTTTTGATTTTTATTTTTTAAGTTTTTTCCATGTGGGAGGAAATATTTTTCTTGATAAAGTTATTGACTAGTAATATATTATGTCAATGTTTTAAGAATTTAGAAATGAGAAAAATAACATTTACTATCATTAATAAAAAAATTAAGTTCCATCATTTGTAGACCCAATTTACAATTTTCTAACATCAAAAGCGAAGATGGATGAGGACCAGGAGATTTTATAGTTTACAGGATTGCATGCGGTAACTTGCTTGACCTATTCAGACGGTTTGTTCCCCTTTTCTTTCGCTATTTCGTTTTCACTTTCTTTTATTTGAATTGGGGAATTCTTATATACGGAGTAGGGGTGTGCAAAAGAAACCTACAAACCGCACCAACCCGATAATCTGAGTCAAACCGAGAAAAAAAATTCGATTATGGTTTGGTTTGATTTGGTTTGGTGTTGGAAAAAAAAACCCGATCATAATTGGTTTTATTTGGTTTTAACTAAAGAAAGTCAAACCGCAACCAAACAAACCCGACATTACATATATAGAAAGTTTAGATATTTAATATATAAATATACTTATTGTGATGTAATTTATATATATTCTTAAACTTTTTCATAATTTTATCTTTTAAGGTATTATTTCAAGGTTGGACTTATAACTTTTGAATGTTCCAATAAGTTTTATAGCCTTTAATATTAGTAACTTAAATAATGCTAACAAAAGCCCAACCAAAATCAAATCAATATTAATGCTAACAAAAGACATTCAATTCAATACTACGAACGACAATGTATTGAATATCTATTTTTTTTTTTTAATAATTAAGATAAAAATGCATAACCTATTTTTATTTTTTCTTTAGCGTTTAATCATGTAATTTCTCCCTTATTAGTCTACTTATTTTAGCATGACTTAGTACTTTTTGATTATATTTATTTTTACTATGGCTTTTTAATTAGCAATATTTATATTACATAATGTTATTGTCTTTATTGTTGAATTATTTAGAATAATGCCATGACACATCTCATATTTTGTATTATTTTCTTGAAAAATACCTTATATAGTTGTATCTTACTAGGATTAAAGAAATTTTTTGAGCACAAGTTATATGTTGTCCTACGTAGATTTTACCGAAAAAAAGAACCCGAAAAAACCCGAACAATCCGAAAACCCGAAAAAAACCGAGATTGAAAATCCCGAGTTTTATTGGTTTGGTTTGGTTTTTAGATTTAATAACCCGACACACTTGGTTTGGTTTGGTAATTACAAAATCCGAAACAACCCGGCCTATGTACACCCCTAATACGGAGTAACTGTTATTCACTATAAAAATTAATTTTTTTCTTTATTTTTTTAAGTTATATTTTACCTCTTTATAACAGTTTTTTTACCTATAACACCAACAACTATATTTGTTGTAGAACCCTCTTTGTAAAATTACTCCTCTATAACAACAATATTAAATCTTTAATGTTACTAATAATAATTCTAAAAATATGCACACAATCTTTTTCATTAAAAATGTTTCTATCTTGCACAAGATATAAAATTTAAGATTTGCACATGATATTTTTTCATCGGACAAATTCTAAAAAATATCTAGATAGCTCTAAGATTATCTTCAAAGGAAAGTTATTGGATACTCTTTTGCTGAAAATTTGGACACGGATCTTCGCCAATTCAGGCATTATATCGCTAATAAAAGAGTGATATCTACGAAACAAGATACAATTACAAAGTTCTTCAATCAGTCTTGAAAGAATTTATTTTTTTAGGTAGCTTTAAAATGTCAGCCTTAGAGTTTAAATCTTTATACATTCAGTTATCAATTTATTAAAAACATATTAGCTTTCTTCAATATTTAACTAGTGAAATATGCATATCTTTTGAGATTTTTAAGTTTGAATAATTTTCTAATCTTTTATATGTAACATTAAAAAAGAAAAAATAATTAATATTTTGGATAATTTTAATTTATAACAACCAAAAAATATTTAAACATAAGCTGCTGTTATAGGTGTATAACAACCATTCACTATAAAAGTCAAAAAAATATCGGAACAAACGAGGCTATTATAGAGAGGGTTGATTGTATATTGTTTTCCATTTTAAGCATATTGTTAAAAAGATAAAGGTGAGCATGTTTGGCTGAGCTTCTAAAATCTACTTATTTTGAAAAGCGATTTTCAAAAAAATACTTTTGGTGAGAAGTAGTTTATGTTTGGCTAATTAATTTAAAAAGTACTTTTGAGCAACAATTATTGTTTGACCAAACTTTTAAAAAGTGCTTCTGAGTGTATTTTTCTCAAAAGTGTTTTTCAAAAAAAATATTTTGAGAGAGAAGCTACTTTTTTCTACTCAAAACTACTTTTTCCTTCAAAAAGTTTGGCCACTCGCCTTAATTTTGGCGAAAAAAGTACTTTTAACTAAAAAAAAATACTTTTGGCCCAAAAAGAAGTTTGGCCAAAAGGCTAGTAGTTTTGGTTTTCTATGGGTTCTTTTTAGAATAGAATGAGTACTTCTTTTAGTGAGAGGAAAAAATAGTTAAAATATCATGGTATAACCAGTTTTCACACTGGTCAATGAAAAATAGTCAGCGTTTATCAAGTCAATAAAAAATAGCCACTATTTTGCTGCAACAGGGACCGGTCCAGTATAATATACGGGAGTTCTGGTGCATTTGTGTACGAACTCCAGCATATTATGCTGGACCGGTATACTTTGCTAACTCCTGTAAAATTTGCGGGAGACTGGAGCACCAATGCTCCAAACTCCAGTATATTATACTGGACAATTATACTTGCTAGAACTCCCGTAAAATTTGCGGGAGTTCCAGCATAATTATACTTGAAATCCCGTAAAATTTGCGAGAGTTCCAGCATAGTTATCTTGGAACTCCCGTAAAATTTACGAGAGTTCAAGCATACTTATGCTGGAACTCCCATAAATTTTGCGGGCGTATTTTTCCGGATTTTGAACAGTATTTTCGCTCAGATTTAAAGTGGCTAAATTTCGATGACTTTTGAAACTTGACTATTTTTCAACGACCAGTGGTAAATCTGGTTATTTTTGAATTTCTCCCGAAAAAATAAGGTAAAATAAATTGACTTGGTGGGTTCCGAAGTTATGCACAATTAATTTAACTTTTCAAATTGGTACTCTGTAATTTCACATTGATATATATA
>NW_017671048.1:296429-310069 GCF_001879085.1 Nicotiana attenuata
ATATATATATATATATATGTGTGTGAAATAATAAAATGATACATATACATAAACAAATTAAATTTGTTCGTTTTCCGTTTAGCACTTAACTTTCTTTATTTCTACCAAATGAAAGAAAATATTTTCATGTTTCAGAATTTCACACCACACCATACTAAATTGATGAAGAGTTAATTAAATCGATTTAGGATGCTGGATTTATATTTTATAAATAAATCGATTTGATTTTTTTTGTCCAGTCTTAGTGGGATGTTCTTGCTTTTCTTGAGCACCAAGAAAGAAAAGGGTACGAGCTAGTTTGTCCTATTCATTAGTTTTTTCAATTGGCTGCTACAGTCTCACTGGAATGCTATTGAGCAAATGCACAAGCATGAATTGCCAATTTTAGAAGAATCTAAAAGGATCACACGAGAGGGAGAGGATTCAGCTCAAGTGTGTTGTTCTTCATTATCTGAGAGAACAAGACGTATAAAGAGTAAAAAATGAGTCTCTTACGGAAATTATCGAAAATATCTACCTATTTATACATGTAACCGATTAACCGCCTTAAGTAATAACTTCTATTCTTTACACATTAGCCCCTCAACTAATGACATATATCAGAATAGTTCATGGTGGCTTAATACTCCCCCTCAAGTTGGAGGGGAGAAAAATATTCTTCACTCCTAGCTTGCCAAGTAAATAGTCATGTTGTAGTCTACCCAATCCTTTGGTCAAGATGTCAGCTAGTTGCTCCTTGGTATGAACATGTACAGTTTTGATTACCCCTGCTTTCACCTTCTCTCTAATGAAATGACAATCTATGTCAATGTGTTTGGTGTGCTCATGGAATATAGGATTTGCTGCTATCTGAATTGCAGCTTTACTGTCACACATCAAATGCACTAGCATTTGAAGCTCAATGCCTAATTCACCAAACAAACCTGTTAACCAAACTAATTCAGCTGTTGTAGAGGCCATACTCCTGAATTCTGCCTCAGCTGAGCTTCTCGCAACAGTCTCCTGTTTCTTGGACTTCCAGGAAATCGAGGCTTCACCATAGAAGACTAAATAACCAGTCACCGACCTTCTGGTTTGCAAACAAGCCCCCCAATCAGCATCACAATAAGCAGTCAACTGGCCATTCCCTTCTGCAGGCAGTAGCAGACCTTGTCCAGGTGTTGTCTTTATGTATCTTACCACTCGTATAGTTGTATACAAGTGAAATTACTTGGGAGCATGCATAAATTGGCTAAGATAAGAGATGTCAAGTCTGGTCATTGTTAAGTATAACAACCTTCCTACCAATCTCTGATATATCCCAGCATCCTCCAATGGGCTGTTTTATCTCCAATAGTGGGAGATGTCAATTTATCAAACTCAACAGATGTCAACTTCTGATTAACTTCTAATTGGGTACTTGCAGATTTGGAACCAGACAACCCAAGTTCTGCAATCAGCTCCAAGGCATACTTTCGTTGGCGCATGTATATTCCTTTGGAGGACCTTGCAAATTCAATTTCAAGGAAGAACTTAAATTCTCCTAGATCCTTCATTTTGAAGAATGTCTGCAGATCTTCCCTTGTCTTCCTGATCAATGTTGAATTACTTCCTGTAACTATCAAGTCATCAACATATATAAGCACAAGTACATAACTATTGCCTTCTCTTCTGGTAAACAGGGAATAATCATAATAACTCTGAGTAAAGCCCATCTTTTGCAATGCATCTGTCAACTTAAGATTCCACTGTCGGGAAGCTTGTTTGAGTCCATAGAGTGACTTATAAAGTTTGCATACAGGGTACTCCCCCTGCCTTGGAGTAGTCTTGGAGAAACCAGGAGGTACAGTCATGTAGACCTCTTCTACAAGATCCCCTTGTAGAAAGGCATTATGGACATCCATCTGGTATAGGGACCATCCAAAATGAGCTGCTACTGCAATAATGTATATGACAGTAACCATTTTTGCTACAGGAGAAAATGTATAATAATCTAAGCCCTCCTTCTGAGTGCACCCTTTTGCAATCAGCCGGGCCTTGTATCTTTCAACCTCCCCTGAAGCCTTGTATTTGATCTTGAAGACCCATTTGCATCCAATTGGATGCTTCCCAGGAGTCAAAGACACAATGCTCCATGATTGGTTGTCCTCCAACGCCTGAATTTCTTGTTGCATAGCTGCCACCCACTTGGGATCTTTAGCAGCCTCAAAGAAGGAATTAGGCTTAACTTCTGCTGAATAGGCTGCCAAGCATTTCTGATAGGTAGAAGCTAGAGCTTGGTAACACACAGAGTTGGAGACATGATAATGACAATTTCTGCTAGGGGTTGTGACTCCTGCATAATCAATCATCCATATAGGGGGCTTTGAAGTCCTAGCAGACTTCCTGAGAGTAGAAGTAGCATGTGAAGGGCCGGCAACATCAGATGGTATTGAGGAGGCAGGAATAGGTTGACCAATATCAGCAGTAGGAGACAAATCAATAGTTGAGTCAACTGGAACATGTTGTGTAGATGCAAGAGGAGATATATCTGCAAAATCAACAGGAACATCCTCCAATTATGAGCTAGTAGACATAGAATCTGAGTGTCCATTATCAGACTGAACAATTAGAGTCAATGGTTCATCAGGAAGGTGCTGATCAACAGTAGTATCATGATCTGCTGAGAAGTGGCCAGCAGCATTGTCTTGATCACGTGTGTTGTCAATAAAATGTTGCTGAAGTATATGAGAATTAACAAACTCTGTACTTGACGACATCTGTTGTTGAAAGGGGAGGACATTTTCCTTGAATATGATATCTCTACTGACAAACAATGAATGATTCTACAGATCATAAAGTTTGTAGCCTTTCTGGACAAGTGAATAGCCAAGAAATACTGCTGGAACTCCTCTAGGAGAGAACTTATGTTGTTTCTTGAGATTTGCTGCATAACATAAACATCCAAAGACTCTGAGATGATCAAGTGTGGGATGTTTCTTGAATACCAATTCAAAAGGAGATTTCCATATCAGTGTCCTAGAAGGTATTCTATTGATGAGATCCACTGCTGTCATGACATACTCACCCCAAAACTTCAAAGGCACATTGGCTTGAAATTTTAATGACCTAGCAGTATCCAAAATATATTTGTGTCTCCTCTCCACAACTCCATTCTGTTGTGGAGTATAGGGACAAGAACTTTGATGTGTTATCCCTTTTGAACTTAGGAAATCTTTCAGTTGGTTGTTAAAGAATTCACCCCATTGTCTGTTCTTAGTGTTTTAACAGTAACAGAGAACTTGTTTTTTTAACAATGATTATAAAGTGTTTCATCACTACTACTGATTCATCCTTTGGAATTCATGGGACAAATCCATGTGTATCTACTAAAGTCATCAACCAATGTTAGAAAATACTTTTTTCCATCAATAGTAGGAATTTTAAAAGGGCCCCAAACATATGCATGTACAAGATCACCAAATGCTTCACTTCTATTAGTACTAGTAGGAAAAGACAGTCTTGTTTGCTTGTCTACAGGGCATACTGAACAATGTTCACTACAATCAACAAACTTAGTATTATGAAAAACAGGAATTCTTCTTATTGTATCCATAGGGACATGGCCCAGCCTCCTATGTCATAAAAGGCCATTGATTTTTTTTCACATCTAATGCAGAAGTAATCTCACTAAATGGCATCTGCTCCTTGAGTGACATTCTTGTTTTCAGATCCAACACATAAAGGCTATGCTCCACTCTATCAATCCCCTTCACATGCCCACTGTAAATGTCCTGGAACACACAACAGTTAGAGAAGAAGGAAATGAACAAGCCTGCTTCCTTTGTAAGCTTAGAACTAATAGCAAATTGTATCTAAATTATGGCAGATACAATACTCCTTTGATATCCTGACCATCTAATATAGAGGAAGATTCTAAGTGAGTAACTCTCCTAGTTTCACCAGTGGAAAGTTGCACTTGTCTAACATCCGAGTTAGTCAACTCCATAAAATCAGTATATGCATCTAAACTAGAAATCATGTGATTAGTAGCCCATGAGTCTATTATCCATCTATCTTCTTCTACTTGACTTAGAAGAGATATAGGTATACCTGTGACCTTGGCATGTGCTGCAGTTTCAATATAGGTTTAGGAAGCAACTGTAGCAATTGTTGATATTGTTCCTATGTAAAGAAATTTCCTTGGACTGCATTTTTGTGACCATTTTTATCCTCCGAGCTCTGTGATTCATCAAGTTGTACATTGTGTACTGCTACTGTGTTCCTTCTAAAAGGCTTCCTCGTTGGCTTAAAATCCGCAGGGTAACCTACTAATTTGTAACAAACATCTTTAATGTGACCTCTCATTTTGCAATAGTCACAATATACCTGATTTCTCCGTTTATAGCTGCTGGTAACTCCTTGCCCTGTGTTGTAAGCTACAGCAACCGATCCCATCTCTAAGGTGTTGATGCTCCCCACCTTTGCTCGCTGACTCTCATCTTGAACTACCATTCCATATGCCTCATTGATAGTTGGTGTTGGAATCATCAACATAATCTGACCTTTTGCTTGAGCAAATAATTTATTTAATCCACTTAGAAACTGAACCAGTCATTATTATTGAATGTGCTCAAGGAACACCTTTGATTCTGGACATGGACAAGATAGAGTATGGACCATGGCATCATATTCATCCCATAGATCCTTTAGTTTTGAGTAGTAAGAAGAAACTAGAGCTAATCCTTGCTTCAAATCAGCCATTTTCTGAAGTAGATTGTAGATTCTGGAGATGTTCCTTTTATGGAATCTCCTTCAAATCATTCCATATAATACGAGCAGATGAAGCATAAACCATGCTACTGTAAAGCTCCTTTGTTACAACGTTCATGATCCAAGATAACACAAAAGCATTACACCTCTCCCATTGATCATGAAGATCTTTCTTAAAGTTCTCTTTTTTACAGGATCCATCAATAAAGCCGATTTTTTTCTTCGTGAAAAGTCCAATGCTCATAGACTGACACCACAAATTGTAGTTTTCAGTCCCTATCATCTTGAAATGGATCAGATGCTCCCCTGGTGAGTCCGATGGTCGCAAATACAGTGGATGATTGTGACTAAGCACAGTCCTTCATCAATCGCCATCTCAGATCTGAATCAGAAAACCCTAACTTTGGAACTGACCTCGTCAATGGAATTGAACACGAAATCGAAGATCAAAATCAACACCGACGCCTAATTTTAGGCTTTGATACGATATTGAGCAAATGCACAAGCATGGATTGCTAATTCTAGAAGAATCTAGAAGGATCAGACGAGAGGCAGAAGATTCAGCTCAAGTGTGTTGTTCTTCATTATTTGAGAGAAGAAGATGTACAAAGAGTAAAAAACGAGTCTCTTACAGAGCGTATCGAAAATATCTACTTATTTATACATGTAACTAATTAACCGCATTAAGTTATAACTTCTATTCTTTAACATTAGCCCCTCAACTTATGACATATATCAGAATAGTTCATGGTTACTCAATAAATGCTACCTAAGTACTACTGGCCGTATTCTTTAATTTGTCCCTTGTAATATCAGGTGGTTAAGTTTGGATTTATGTTTCAAACAATCTAAAGCAAATATTGTTATATATAACAGAAAATGAAATGATACATATACATAATCAAATTTGTTCCTTTTCCGTTTAATTTTCCTTGTATTTCAACTAAATGAAACTAAGTGGGTGTTTGGACATAAGAATAGTAAAATTCCAAAAAAAAAAAAGTAAAAAAATACTTCAAATTAGAGTTGTATTTTTTGTTTTGTTTTTCTTGAGCACCAAGAAAGAAAAGGTACTAGTTTGTCCTATTCATGTGCTTTTACAGTTGGCTGCTACAGTCTCACTGGAATGCTTCAGTACTAGCAAAAAGAAGATACGCATTTATAATTTTCTACTTCTTTGTTCCTTTCATGAAAAGAGAAATAAGTTTTCTTATTTTCGATTTTGAAAGGTCTTACTTGGAAGTTGGAACTTATGGGTTCTTACAATTGGAAAGAGTTTTAAGATCCCATTTATTGAGTATTTGCAATGTGTAATTATTTTTCAGTTTTTTGTACTTCGAAGGTGAATTTTTTGAAAAAAAAAAAGAGAAACCAAATTCCTTTCTTTAGCTCTTCTTGAAAGCAAACTCCATTCTGTAACAGTATTCACTGTGGGCAACCTGCACTTCCTTATAAAAAATATTTTATAGCAAGTTTGTAAAGTAGGGTAAAGCTAGGTTGCGCAGTTCTTTTTTGAATCAGGATAATTATTGAAGTAAGCCAATTTCCATACCCATAATTGGTAAAAAAAACTTTTAAGGAAAAAGTTAAACTGAAGAAGCCTATATATTGAAATGTCAACTGTGTCTTACCATCCCCTAAACACCATTTTGGTAGGTACTGTAGTTTTTATTTGATTGATACGATATCTGAAAGCTCACCATTATAGCATTTGCTTTATATTGAATTTTCTCTATTTTCTGACAATTTGCATTTTTAGTCTAGGCCCTCAGAGCTGAATTTTGCATCCAACAAGTATGTACTACACCTTTTTCTTTTTGGCTAGACCAGTGTAGGTTACCCAGTTCTGGAAATGGTCTGATCAGCTTCAAATCAGATAATTGAAGTTTTGTACTCAAGAATTGATACATTCATATTTCATATATTTATATATATGCTTTATCAATAACTGCATTCTTTTGTAGTGTTATCTTTTCTGTGTATCGTTTAATACTTAATTATTAAATCACATAAAATTTTGAATAAAAAAATATATACCTCCTTTAGTTCCAGGGGGCAGAAGTGATGCATTTCCTGTTTGTTGCAAGTCCTATTCAATCTGCGAAGGGACAAATGCCAAGTCATTGAGGACAAAAATGAGTCCGGAACCTAAATATGGTCTTTTTGGACTCAAAAGACCGAAATAAGTGAAAAAAAATTAAGCAACCAAACTATATAAAACGTGATTTTAAAGCGCGCTTTACTTTAATGTCCGTTTTGAACGTTAAGGTAAAACACGCTTTAAAACTGCATTTTATATAAAACGCTTTTATGAAATACGCTTTACTTATTTTGTGGGCCCACCAATAACTCTTCTGCGCTTAACTGATATAACAATAATTTAAATATGTAAAACGCATTTTAAAAGGGCGTTTTACCTTAGAAAATTCGACCCCCCGGATTGGGCATTGCCTAAGCGTTAAGGATTTTGCAAAAATCCATTCAGAAATATTCTCAACTCCTGTTAAAATTTTCTTCTTGTTAAATTCTCAAGCATTTTGTCATAATGACTGAAAAACGAAAAGTAATGATTTTATTATATTGGGGGCGGGGGGGATTAGTTGTGGTGGCGAATAACTCAGTGAGCTATAGTTTATCTCCACAACGTCATGTTAAGTTGCCACTTACAATGAAGCACGATAGACTGGTATCCTTGTTGTGTAATAAAATGAGTGTGAACAAACGTTCGGTGAACCTTAAGTAACCGGAAGATATCCGTATTCTGTGACTCCGCAAGGGGTTGCTTGTTACGCTGAGTTCAAAATCGAGGATGATGAAACTCTGAGGGATTTTTTGGGGACTCCGGATGAATACCGGGAATTAATTAGATAAAAATATTGGAAATGTACGTGAAGGTTGAAGACGCTCGCAATAATGAGGTTGCGCAAATCAGGGATACCCTCAATCATCGGGTGGTTATTCTGAAGCAGTTTTAGCCGAACAGGTTCCGGCTGAAAGAGTTTCGTCGGATCTAAACTTATCTCCACGGGTGAATGAGGAGCGAGGAAATAATTTCTCTCCTACTTTACATAATCCACAAGACGACTGGTAAACTTCAATTTTTCTTTGTGGTACGATGTTTATTTTTGTTGTATTGATTTTGTATTAACACTAATATATTCCATAGGAGGTACCGTCCATATATGAATTATACAAGTTATGAACCCACACCTAGTTGGAATATGCGTAGTTTTGGTGTGTTGGATCATGGTGGTCCATCCGGGAGTCATCACCAACAGCATAATGTCCATCATGGAATGTCAACACATTACGACTTGTAAGTGAAGTGATATAGCTATATGTAAAGTATTTATCAATTTGAGTAGCTTATTATATTGTTGTTTGTGCAGTAAAAACGAGCAAGTTGAACCACCCGTCCTGACTCAATTGCCTGAAGATGACGTATTTACTTGGGATCTGGCAGATGCGCAGAGTCAGGAAGAGAACAGTGATTATGACAACAATGCCGATGTGTCCGGAGATGACACACCCTTCCCTGATGAGGGTGGTGATGAGGAGGAAGAGAATGATGGGCCTGATTCAATGAGGGAGCATGCTCCACCCCCCGTTAGACCAAGAGTGTACAATCCTACGTGCCGTTTCATTCAAGGCATATTCCCTACCTTGATCATTTGCCAAGTATGCCGGATATGGATGCCCTCACAAGGGATTTTGACGAAATCCGGACAACATTGTGGGATGAGTCTAGACCAACGGTGCTGGCAAAGGGCATGTTTTTTCCTGATAAAGCGCGCCTAAGCAGGGCTTCAAAAATGTACAACGTAAAAGAGTGTCGTGAGATGACGGTATGGGAGTCAAGTCCGGATGTATACAAGGTTGTTTGCCGTAGATGGTTTACGGGTTGTCACTGGATGCTGCGTGCGAGCAAGAAGAAGACATGTATGTGGAAAGTGGGTAAATATATTGGAACCCACATCTGTGAAATGGACACATTCAACGGGAATCACTTCAACTTGGATGTTGACTTGATTTCTCTTGTCCTGATTCCACACATTAAAGCGTCCATAAGGTACAAGATCAAAGAGTGCATTACATCTGTCCACCAGGAATATGGCCATACCATTACCAAAAGAAAGGCATTTCTCGGACGCAAACGTGCGTTTGAAATTGTTTATGGTAATTGGGATAAGTCATTTGCAGCTCTACCCAGGTACATGTCCGCATTCACTTTAACCCCGGGACCGTTGTTGAATGGAAACTTGAGCGGAGTTCGGAAATATCGGAATATATATTCAAATACGTGTTCTGGGCATTTAAACCAGCAATTGATGGTTTTGTGCATTATCGTCCGGTAATATCCACAGACAATACTCATGTCTATGGAAAGTATGATATTAAGCTATTGATTGTCGTTGCAGTATATGCCAATGGACAAATATTTTCCCTAGCTTTTGCCATCTGTGCCAATGAAAGCCAAGAGACGTAGACGCTATTTTTGAACCACTTGAAGGAGCTTGTTGTCTAACAACATTCATGTATTTGTCTAATCTGATCGGCATGGGGATATATTAAGTTCTGTAGAGCATTTGCCTGAATGGTAGGAACCGTATGCATACCACTGTTACTGTGTGAGGCACTTGAAGGCCAATTTCCAGAAAGCACATCCCAACAAGGATCTGCATGATTTAATGTGGATGGCTGCAACCGATCACCAAGAGCATAAATTCCGGATGCACACGGAATCTATCAGGCAGGAAGACGAGGCAGCGTATCGCTGGTTACTGCGACATAAGCCTGAAAAGTGGACTTTGCATGCGAATGGTGGCAGAAGATGGGGAATTCTAACTACAAATGCGTTAGAGTCTTTCAACGGGTTATTGAAGTCTGCACTAGGATTGCCTGTCACTGCCATGGTGTGGATGTCATTCAAGTAGATGGCGGAGAGGTTTGTTGAAAGGGCTGCAGCTGCAACGTCATTGATGGAAAGGGGTGTTGAATTTATGCCACTACCAATGAAAAGATTTGAGAAATACAGGCGGCGAGCATATTGGCATTCATTTTTACAGTATGATCACGACCGAAATATTTTTGAATTTTGCACCGCTATCCATGAAAATTGGGGGAATAATGTACACACCATAAATGAATCTAGAAGGTTATGCTCTTGTGGCAAATGGTCCATCTACCACATAACGTGCTGACATTCCATCACGTGCTTTCAACATACAGGTTTAGGGCCAACCAACTACGTTGATAAACAATATAGTGTTGCTGCATGCTCAAACACCTATAGTGGGCAGTTGCAGCCAGTGGGTGCTGAGCATTATTGGCTGTCGGAACCATTTAAAATGGTGTGTAATAAGGAGTTTTTGTGTCAGCGACAGGTGCCAAAAATAACGCATATACGGAACCAAATGGATGTTGGTGATACCGTTTATGCGCGTAAATATGGCATATGCTTGCAAATAGGACACGGCCGTCGTAAATGTCCTTCAGCTACTTTGGGTAGTGGTGGTAATCTAGCTTCTGGTGGAAGTTCATCTAATGTTCCCAACTATCAAGGATACACGTAGTGTTTTGTTTTCGTAATGTGTTTTTAAGATGTGTATGTACTTGTTTATCTTGCAGAATGTATGAAAGAAAATTATGTCTCCATTGATGTTATATCTTTTTGATATTTAACATTAATACTTCAGTACAACAATCTAACATAAACCCATTTAAACAAAAAAAATTTGTCATTCGCCATTATGGTCGTTGTCTGGCACTATTTCATTGTCACTGTCTTTAACTTCTTCGTCAACATCGTGCATGTACCCTTCGGGACCGAGGGCATCGTAATCTAGGTCCCAGTTGACAAACATTTCTTGCATTTCATCGCTATCATCAAGAAGACCACTTGCCTGATTTCTACAACAATATGGGACACCTACGTCCAACGTCTGTGGTAGAAACTTAGGTAGTCCCTCCCACTCGTCAACTGTTGGGAAAACAGGATAATCATTGTCTCTATGAGATTTATCATTTTCTCATAAATCCCAGTACTAATCCTCTATTACTCTCACGAAGTTAAGATCATCCATTGCATGATGAACTGCAAGTGCCTTTTCCATCTCTAGAATCTCCTTCATTAGATGCTTAATCACTTCTGGTTCATCTTTGTGTGTGTTTGTTTGGAAGGATGCAGACATTGCTTGTGGAACAACAAGCCCATGCCAGCAACACAGTACTTCGTAATCACACCGTTTTGAGTAAAGGGGAACCCATTGAAATTTTTCGCCCCAAATTCGCATGCCTTCAGGTTTTGTAGAATGCGCTACGCCCTCAATAATGTGACCTGCGACTTTGAGATCAGTGTGTATATTGATAGGTTGATTTTTCAAAGTACGGAGAACACCATACCACTTGTCATCACTCAAGTCAGTGTAGCAACCTAGCGTATCTTTTTCAAGGTAGGGATCGATAGTGTTAAGACGTGATCCATGGGGATCTGTTGAACTACCTTCACCCTTTTGCCTCTTTTTGAACCACTTGTTAAATGTTAGTGGCATTTTTTAATGGATGTTGTAATGTTTATTCAAAAGGTCTTTGAGATACATATGACTTGGTTCAGTTTAAGAAGCTTTCTTATACCCGAAATAATGATTACCACGCAAAATATAGCGCGGTTATATACCACGTTATGTGTATTGTCTTGTTGACCTGATAAAGCCGCCGTTCTGCAAAAGCTGTCTTTTGGAAAAGCTGTATTGTACCGTAAAGAATTATTAGCACGCGAAGCATATCGCGGTTACATACCACGTTATGTGTATTGTCTTGTCGAGCCGATAAAGCTGCCGTTCTGCAAAAGCTGCTCGCCTGGAAAAGCTGTATTGTACCGTAAAGAATCATTAGCAACTAATATGCATTTTTTATACGAGTTTCGACAAAAATTAAATCGGAATACCTCGATTTATATTTTTGTGGAAAGTTGAAGAATTGAAGACTTTAGTCCGAAACGAGCAACCACAACGAGAGAAGGCCTTACCGCTGGTTCGAATTTTAAAGGGGGGGGGGGAATGATTCTGGTTTGAACGTGGGGGAAGGGAAGGGGACGAGTATTTGAAGATGAAAAGCGTGGTTTATTAAAGCGTTTTATATATAACGCTTTAACAAACCACGTTTTAGATGAACGCCTTATCAGCTTTAGGTAAAGGGTATTTCGAAAATGCATTTTATATAAACGCGGGTTTAAAACGCGCTTTACCTTAACGTCCAAAACAGACGTTAAAGTAAAGCGCGCTTTAAAACCGCGTTTTATATAGTTTGGTCACTAAGTTTTTTTTCCCCCACTTATTTCGGTCTTTTGAGTTCAATTTTCGTAGTTTATAGGTCGCCAAGAAGGTAGGCAGTTGAATTCTTATTTCTGTTTTTGTCCGAGTCCATGATCGAAATGTTTTTAAATTTTGCACCGCTATCCATGAAAATTAGGGGAATAATGTACACACCATAAATGAATCTAGAAGGTTATGCTCTTGTGGGAAATGGTCCATCTACCACATGATGTGCCCACATGCCATCACGTGCTTTCAACATACAAGTTTAGGGCCAACCAACTACGTTGATAAACAATATAGTGTTGCTGCATACTTAAACACCTATAGTGGGCAGTTGCAGCCAGTGGGTGCTGAGCATTATTGGCCGCCGGAACCATTTAAAATGGTGTGTAACAAGGAGTTTTTGTGTCAGCGACAGGTGCATAAAAGAACGCATATACGGAACCAAATGGATGTTGGTGATACTGTTTATGCACGTAAATATGGCATATGCTCGCAAATAGGACACGTCCATCGTAAATGTCCTTCAGCTGGTTTGGGTGGCGGTGGTAATCTAGCTTCTGGTGGAAGTTCATCTAATGTTCCCAACTATCAAGGATACACGTAGTGTTTTGTTTTCGTAATGTGTTTTTAAGATGTGTATGTACTTGTTTATCTTGCAGAATGTATGAAAGAAAATTATGTTTCCATTGCTGTTATATCTTTTTGATATTTAACATTAATACTTCAGTACAACAATCAAACATAAACCTATTTAAACAACAAAAAAAAATTGTCATTCGCCATTATCGTCGCTGTCTGGCACTATTTCATTGTCACTGTCTTTAACTTCTTCATCAACATCGTGAATGTACCCTTTGGGACCGAGGGCATCGTAATCTAGGTCCCAGTTGACAAACATTTCTTGCATTTCATCGCTATCATCAAGAAGACCACTTGCCTGATTTCTACAACAATATAGGACACCTACGTCCAACGTCTGTGGTAGAAACTTAGGCAGTCCCTCCCACTCGTCAACTGTTGGGAAAACAGGATAATCATTGTCTCTATGAGATTTATCATTTTCTCATAAATCCCAGTACTAATCCTCTATTACTCTCACGAAGTTAAGATCATCCATTGCATGATGAACTGCAAGTGCCTTTTCCATCTCTAGAATCTCCTTCATTAGATGCTTAATCACTTCTGGTTCATCTTTGTGTGTGTTTGTTTGGAAGGATGCAGACATTGCTTGTGGAACAACAAGCCCATGCCAGCAACACAGTACTTCGTAATCACACCGTTTTGAGTAAAGGGGAACCCATTGAAATTTTTCGCCCCAAATTCGCATGCCTTCAAGTTTTGTAGAATGCGCTACGCCCTCAATAATGTGACCTGCGACTTTGAGATCAGTGTGTATATTGATAGGTTGATTTTTCAAAGTACGGAGAACACCATACCACTTGTCATCACTCAAGTCAGTGTAGCAACCTAGCGTATCTTTTTCAAGGTAGGGATCGATAGTGTTAAGACGTGATCCATGGGGATCTGTTGAACTACCTTCACCTTTTTGCCTCTTTTTGAACCACTTGTTAAATGTTAGTGGCATTTTTT
>NW_017671048.1:310280-332972 GCF_001879085.1 Nicotiana attenuata
TTTGAACGTGGGGGAAGGGAAGGGGACGGGTATTTGAAGATGAAAAGCGTGGTTTATTAATGCGTTTTATATATAGAGCTTTAACAAACCACGTTTTAGATGAACGTCTTATCAGCTTCAGGTAAAGCGTATTCCGAAAACGCATTTTATATAAATGCGGTTTAAAACGCGCTTTACCTTAACGTCCAAAACGGACGTTAAAGTAAAGCGCGCTTTAATACCGCGTTTTATATAGTTTGGTCACTAAGTTTTTTTTTCCCGACTTATTTCGGTCTTTTGAGTCCAAAAAGTCAACATTTAGGTTCCGGACTCGGACAAAAACAGAAATAAGAATGCAACTGCCTACCTTCTTGGCGACCTATAAACTACGAAAAAATATTATCGCACTTGATTCATTTATTAAATAATGATAAAGCGTGGTGTGTTTATTTTATATAAATTTATTACTTACTTAGCTATTGTTAATGAATTTATATTTTAACAACAATTGAATTTGTAATGATAAATTATCATAATTTGATACTAATATGAATCGGATTTAGAAAATTTCCTATAAATCTCCGTCACCTACTTTGCCAGGAGTACCCCGTTTTTGTGGATAATATGGACAGTAGTCGGAAAAAACAAAAAAGATTAGATAATATGCACAGTACACAATAACTTTAAATGATACGGTCAATCCACGGGGCTGAAACCTTCCAACACCTTTTCGTTTGTTCATCTATTTCTAGCACGCATCCTTCTGTTCAGCTCATGAACTCACAAAAATCATAGAGCCTTATACCTTTGACGTATTAATCAAATTTCATGTACCAGTGAACTAATTCTCAATATTTACTAGCTTAGCTAAGTGTTCGAATCCACCTACTTGTCAACTTGAAAAATTCCTGTTGATTTAAATTAATTTGGGATAATTTCCAGTTGAGGGTTCAATTTCCAGGTCTGTGGTTATAATCTGATCAAACAATGGCTACTACGAACTAAGGTCTACGTAGTGTAAGTGACCGTCTCCTAATTGTTCACACACACACATAAGTGAATTAATTTGGGCGGTAATTTTGCAGTAGCATCTGTCTTCACTATGTTTATCTTATGTTTTAATTTATTATAACATTTGATGCAGGCATTACTCTCTTTGCCACCACCTGGAGACTATGGCGCCAGAAATACAGCGCAGAGTCAATTCGGTTCAAGGTGTCGAAGCAACACTCTGGGCAGGTAACCTCTATAATTAGCATTGAAGTTTTCTCTTCAGCTTTAAGGGTTTCAGTTTTTACCAGGATTTAAGTTATATATTCTGATCGTGTAAACCAATTTCCTTATCATTTTAGGTAAAGGGTTATAGTACCTTAATTTTGTAAGTGTTATTAATCCATGTTCATTATGGACAACTATGTCTAATCCGATTGAAGGGTAAAACAATTCTTTTTTTGTATATAAAAATTCTTGAATCCCATTCGACGCAGGGGCGGCTCCAAGGATCTCGTGGCCTAAGGCGAAACTATATTGGGTGCCCTTAAATTTATTTTATAATAATAGTTATACTAACAACAAAATTTACTTTTTAAACAACAAATTAATCATTTAAGATAAAAAACAAATTTAAAAAAAGAAGAAGGAAGAAGAGCACAAAAAATAAAGTGGTAGACTATCAGATGTTGAGGTCCAGGATTCAAACTGAAAATCTTAAATGGGCTATCATCACAAACAAGAAAAGATATAAATGTACATAACATAATAGCTTAAGTATTGAGCATTGACGGTGTCAAAAATATTTACTCTTTTGACTAATTTAAACGGTAATTGTAGTTCATTCTATTAAGTAGCACTTATTGGTGAATATCTAAAGTAAATTGTAAATAACCTAATATAATATGTCGAACTACGCCAAAAGAAAACCGGTGCATGAATGTTTTTAGTGTTCATGCAGTTTCAGAGAATATTATAAAAGAATTCATTATGTTGTCGATGTATATAACTTAACACCTATATATAAAGGATAAAATTAAAATTGAAGAGTGAAGCAAATATACTAATTAATGAGGGAAGAAATTATCATAATGTATAAAGTTATTAGTATAAAATAACCTCAATTAAATAACAAAAAAATATATTGTAATACTGTTCTTTATACTAATTATTTATATAAATTATAAATAAAAATAATAATAAGAATTTAAAATAAATTTGGGGCCTTCAAAATTTGGGGGCCTAAGGCAATGGCCTCACTGCCCAAAGCCTTAGAGCCGCCCCTGATTCGAAGAAGAGCTAGGGCTTTTAGTATAGTGAAAAAGATGGTTAAAAGTTGCTTTAGTCGCATTTAGAATCCTAAGTGTGCCTGTCTTGCATTTTTCTAATTCCTTGTTATAGTTCCTGACTCCGCATTACAATTGGCTTTTAATTAATTGCATAAAACTTAAATTCGATTTATTGCTAGTTCCATGAATTTGATTACATAGGCTCCGGAAACACTTCATGAGCAGCTATTGGAGAGATGAAAGCTCCTAAAAAATCTGATGATGTGCCTGAGTCGCCTGAGCAGCTCTTGGAGGCTGATGGTTTCATCTTTGGTTACCCTTCTCGTTTCCGTGTCATGACAGCCTAATTCAAAGCCTTTTTTATGCCTCCTATGAGATATGGGAAACTCAAGCATTAGCTGGTAAACCTGCTGAATCTTTTGGAGTACTGGTTTTCATGAGGTGGCCAAGAGCTTAGTGCGTGAGCACTTCATCATCTACTCTCCACTTTTTAATTTGCGCTCTAGTTATCTTATTCACATAGATTCATCAACATCAGTATAGATTCTTGACTTTGATGGGAGCAAGCCTTGCTGTATGTGAAAGAAAGAAAAGTAGACAAAACAAAAGAAAGAAAAGTCAAAGAGAAAAGAAAAGTAATATGAAACAGAATGATACGCGAAGAATTCATCTTGAATTCGTTTTTTTATGACGTAAGTGATTACGTCGGCAGGGCATTCAAATGCCTATAAAAGGGGTTTGCCTTTTCATTTGCATATCATCCCTCAACCCCTTCTTTCTCTTCAATTAATAAAGAGCTATTCTTTGTGTGGTCGTGGAGTAGGCAAAAATTGCTGAACCATGTAAATCTTGTCTTGTCTTGTCTTGTGCTATTTATTGCTTTTCTCTTTTAAATAACTTTTTTCCTTCTATTAGCCCGACATATTTCCCAACAATTGCTATCAGAGCACAGACAATGTGATTCGGGTAGAAAAATATTATTGGTGCAGTGTACTATTCACAAGAATAGTGCGACATTATTGCTTATTAATACTAACACTATTCACAATAGTGGAGTACTATTAATTAATAGTAATAGTATTGTTCACCAATAGTGATTACTGTCTACCTTACGTTTGAGATATTTTTTCTTACATAGAGTAGTATTTACGATTATTGTTTCTAGGTCTAATTTAAACTAAGTTTGCAAAGCTAAGAAATGAAACTAGGAAATTATTTTTAGTTGTTTTTCAAGTTTTGTAAAAAGCCTAGGGCTGTGACCATCACCTAAGTGTTTGCCTAATGGGATATAAACCTTAATGCTTGTTTTGTTAGCTGGGGTGTATTATAGCTATCAACACTCAATTACCCACTCAATACCTCTCGGTCAGAGAGTGACTTTGCCCAATTTGGTTTTCTCAAGTCCAAATGAGTGTTGCACAAATAAAACCTCAAGTCGGGTTATTACTATCTCTAGGTTGAACCCTTTAATTGGGATTATCAATCTCTTGATTGACCCAATTTCTTGTTAGCCAAGTTTTCCTAGACTAAGTCTCTCTTTCTCAAGTAGAGACTAATTCAAATAGGCACGGACTAATGTTTGCAATAATTAATTCCACAAATTAAAGCATGAAGAAGGCTAAATAATAAAAACCCAACCATAAACAAGCACTAAATCAAACACCCATAAGGTTTACACACTAGGGTTGGGTCACAACCCTAGTAAAAATCTTGCTACTCATCCTTGAAACTGAAGAAATAGAAGAAGAGATGATAATTAAACTCATATTGCAAAATTAAAATGACAAAATCTATGTTAAAATAATCAAAAAGATGAAAAACTACTAAAAGAAGTAAAGAGAAACAACTACTATAGCTGTTGATGTCGAAAGTTGACCTAAAAATGTGAAACTCGTCTATTTATACAGGGCTGGAAATTGACAAAAATGCCCTTTTAGAGGTTCTGCGTCCGCACAATTCCATGTGCGGTCCGCACTTTTCTTCAGCTTGCAGGATTGGAACTATGCGCCCGTATAATTCTGGACTACGGTCGCACTACACTCTTTCTGCGGTCCGCAGATTTGTAACTGCGGCCGCACCTTGCTCTTCTGCATCCGCACAATTGTAACTGCAGCCGCATAACTCTTCTTCTGCAGCCGCACAATAATTATGCGGTCTTTACTTTTGATGGTCTTGAAATGTAGACTCTCTGAACTTTTCTCTTAACCCAGCTTCTGCGGCCGCACAATTCATTTACGGACCGCACTTTGCAACTTTTTCTGCTGGCCTTTCATTCATACTCTGCGGCCGCAGAAGATATTCTACAGTCACTTTTGAGCTTCTGTGCCTTTTGTGTCCTTGAGTTCAGATTACTCCTTCTTGAGTTGGATTTCATCTCGGGAGTTCACTTTATAATATTCCTGCAATTAAGCACATTTCATCAGTTTTCGGGAACACAATTGAACGCTTTTAGACTTAAACAAAAGCTTAAAGGTGCTAATAAGTAGTCAAAATCCCCACTTATTAACTTCCCCAAACTTAAGTCTTTGCTTGTCCTCAAGCAAACAAAATAATTCCCACATCCAAAAGCTAAAGGACATTATAGCCAGCCATGGGTGAATCATTCACACCTCAGTTGGGATCAACAATTAACCACACCACTCATGCATTATTGATAAGGCAACAAGTTAAACATTTATGCACATATAGCTATAATGTGACATTCGACCATCAAGGGTTGTCTTAGCTCATCAAGGACTTCCGCTCTATCTTGTATATCATGGTGGATCCCAAACTCCTCCTCTACTCTCAATTTGCCAAGCTCACTTAAGAATTTTTAGCACTCAATTCAAAATTACGAAAGGTTCACTCATCTCTCTCAGTTGAATGTCACGAGCACGACTTCCGGTACCATAATCTTTACCCTCATGTAAATCACCACTAATATAGCTCACTGAATCAAGTAGAGCTTCTTTCGGGTGAAGTCTTTTGGATTAGGGATTGATACAATATGGATAAGTGGTTACACCTTCCTTAAGCACTCAATCTTTCAATTCTAGGCTCACACTTTACCGATTCTTTTAGGCATTTTCTTTTCCTTGGGGGACTAGAGAGACTTAATATCACTCTTTATTGATCATTTCATTCATATTTCTCCATGTTTGGGATCATTGCCTTTCCTTTGAATCCCTTCAACTCTTTCATTTATTCACTTTTTTGCATTATTCTTTTTGTTCTTTTCTTTTCTTTCTTTGACTTTCCTTCTCGTTATTCCTTTTTCTCTTTTTGTGCCTTAACACCTTCTTTCAATTCCTCGTCTCTCCCCCAAACTTAAGGTTTTAGCCAATTATTTCACATGAGTGTTAAGGAAAGCTCGGGTACCAAGAGAGGGTCATTATAGAACGGGTAAAGGCTTGCAACATGGTTTCCAAGGGAGAAAGGCTAAAGGCTCGAAAGGGTTGACTAGGTATGACATCATTGGTAGGCAATATAAAACTCAAACCGGCCAAGGATAGCCTACAATCACTTCTTAAGCCAAGCAAAACTTACGATTTTGCCTTAAAACACATTCGGGGCAAGTTCTAGGACTTCCGTACAAGTACTCAGACTAGCAACAAAGAACCTCACCCCTCACGCAACTAGATTGTTAAAGAGGATAGAGTCGAGGTCCCACAACGACCACATTCAAGATTATACCACTATGGTCCAATTAGACCACTCAATGGTATCAAAGTCAACACAAGAGTCACAAAGTCACTAACTAGGGATATTTCCTTTTAAAAATCCTTGTCTCTAACCATAAGCATGTAGCGATATGTGTTGGTACCAAATGAAGCATGTTTGACTCTTTGAGTTTGACTCAAAAAGGTCTTTTTGATTCATTATTATTACTATTACTACCTAGACATCAAAGACTGACTCAATTCCTTAAGAAGGTTGTTACGCTATCCATCATTGGAAAGAGTCACCCGGTTCACACAAAAACTACCTTTGGAAAGAACCGTGGCATTAAGAAAATCAAAGGCTTATTTTCCACTAAAACATAGAAAGAAGCTACTAACTCAAAAAGATGCTACTAAATTAAACATTAACTAATAAGAAAATAAAATAAAGAAGCTACAAAGCAAAACTACTGAAAGCGTAAAGAATATACATAATGAGAGAGGAAAAGAGAGAATATATACATCATGAGAGAAATGAGAGAATATATACAGAATAAGGAGAAAGAAGAAAATACTATCAGTTATTACAAACCAAATATCCAAGAAATCATCCAAATAGCTCAAATAAACTCCACCCCCGAATAAAAATAAGTATTGTCCCTAATGCTTAACAAAATAAGAATAAGGAAGGGTAAGAGTGAAGAAGACTCCCTATGTGGCCTTGGACATCTTTGTATCCCTAGCAGCGTCACCGCCCTCAGTCTCTCTAGCCGAGTCTCATCATCCTCGACTCTAGGAGTAGCTGGGTTGGTGAACATCTGGCGCACTGTCTCGGCAGTGTCAGCAGCCAGGTCTAGCTCCTCAGACTGGCCAGCTAGTTCCACTAGAGCTGATGGTGCTGGTGGATCTGCTAGTGCTGGTGGATCTGACTCCATCAGCATGTCAAATGGAAGATCACTAGTTGTTGCTATCTTAGTCACCTCTCTCCTCAACCTGTCAACTGATTTCTTGGACGCCTGGGATTTCCTCATTTCTTTACCTGCTTTCCCAGCTCCTTAATCACTACTCCATGTTCTACCAAGGTGTTCATTATGGTGGTCTGGTTCTCCAAGAGCTTCTTCAATGTATCCTCCACTGTCGGAGGAATCTGGGGTGCCAGAGTGGATGGCTGCATTGCAACAGTACTGGATATGTCAGACAGCTTTGCAGTAGTTGTCTGCATCCAGTTGTTGAGGCTCGCCAGTATCTGGGAAACTCGCAGCACAGATAGTGGAGCAACATGCATAGGTACCAGCTTCAAAGCTGGGGTGGAAGGCACTAAGGCTGGAGGTGGTGGCATGGCAGCTGCACTGTCTGAAGGCTCTGCTAAAGTGGATGGCATATCAGCTGTCTATGCAGGTACCACCGATGGCTCATCAGACTTGCCAATGGTGGTAGTGCCTGACCATTTCTCTTAGGGTTGTGTGCATCCATCAGAGAATACCAAGAGAAGGGCTTCTTTGCCCGCACCATCGTATCAAAATCTTTCGGCTCCACCCGTGTATCTGTAAGGTACTTAGTGATGGTGTTGGTATACGGGTAGGAGGTTTCAGCCTGCCTAGCGACCACAAACATGTTGGCCAACATTACGACAACCACATTGATCGGATACCCTGCCATGATCGAGGCGACTAGAATTGCCCGCTGAAAAGGAAGATTTGTTTTATTTTACTCGGGTCTAGTCTGCTGCATACGAAATTTGCTATTCCTTTGCCTCAAAGTTCAGGATGTTCTTGTGAATAGGAATACCTGCTGTGATCCATGGTGGTAGGGGCCCCGGGGCTGTAAGAATCTCAGCTACCCACGGGCGAGTTGCATCTCCCAGTGCTAGTTTTTCCAGGTATTGCACAGGCTCCAAATCCTCAAACCCTAAATAAGTGTTCAGGGTGTTCTGGTCGAATCTCACCTTCAGATTTCTCACTTTTTTTTACCTTGGTCCCTTTCTTTATATGCGCCACATTGGCGTAAAATTCCTGGACCAGGTATTTCTTGGAATCTACCACACTCTGGGTGAACCACATCCACCTTTTCCGCTCTTGGAACTGTATCAACACTGCCGGGTTGTACTTATCAAGGTCTTTCAAATTGAAGTGATGCTCAAGAGTGAGCGATCTCACCGGCCATCACTCTCGAAAAACTCGTGAAGGCAACCAGACTAACAAACCTATCTCCCCATTTCTTTCTTCTTCGACCTCTCAAGGCCAGAAACTCTAGTATTACCCCCTCAGCCATCATCCTGAATATCATCAACATCCACTGTAGTAGCTGGTGTGTCGAGGGCAAGTGTAGATGAGGGCTCCGAAGCCTAACTGGCACCTTCCGAACCCTCGGAAGTGCTCTCAGAAGTGGAAGGCTCATCTCGGAGTTGAAACTGTGCTGGACGCTTTGATTGGACAGCCTGCTTTTCAATCGAGTTGCCCTTCGATGCCTCCCAAGATGGGACATAAGAGCTTGATTCAGCGGGCTCTGTGTTTCTACCTTGGCCGGCTGTCGCCTTTTTGGTTATAATCTTTTGAAGGGAGAGAGGTAAGGAACTCTTGCTTCGGCCTCTAGAAGGTTCACCCCTCCCCTTTGATGTATCTCCACGGCCTCGTGATCTAACCATTTTTTGTAACAAGGAGCAGGAGTCAGTCAACACAGTGCGAAATATGATTGCAGGTTAGGGAAGTGTGGTCCGCACAATTACAAGTGCGGCCGTAATCTGGGTTGTGCAGACCGCACAATTTGATCTTGCGGCCGCAGAGATAGAACTGCGGTCTGCATAATATTGAGTGCGACCGCACATCTGAAGTGCGGTCCTCACAATTATCATTGCGGCCGCACATTGGATATTCCAAAATAACAACTCTCCGAAGACAGAAATTGGGCCATTTTGCGGCCGCACACACTTTTCTGCGGCCGCGATGGAATTTCTGCGGTCCACACAATTTCAAGTGTGGTCTGCAGAATTATGCTTGACCAGTCGCCCTAATCTCAACTTCTAAGAACCGCACAATTTCTTGTGCAGCCGCATATTTCAAACTAAAATCGGGCAGACTTCCTAAGGTTTTCAATTTTTTGCACAAATTCGACATGGTAATAGCATTTAAACATGATAATCAAGTTACCTATACCCCAGAAAGAAATTATGAGTTGACCCAACACAATTTAAACCCCACATGGTTGTAAAATTGACTTCTAGTGACAAATGGCTTGAACTAACAAACAAATTGGAAATTAGACTAAAAATTTAAAAATGTATGAGTAATTGAAGCATACCAGCTATGAAGCAGTGTTAAGGAATGATCACAGATGTGGATTTAGCGTGGTTGATGATTGAACAGATGCTTACAAAGTTTTAGCTTTTTGAGTGCTCACAAAGTGAAAAGATTGTACAGTAGCCCTAGGTTCACTATTTATACAAGACAAAGCTGTCTAAGGGTCAAAGAGACGAGTGCAGTCAGCTAAATTCCTTCTGCGGTCCGCACTCTGTTACTTGGCAGTTCAAATGCCTTTGATGATCTACGGTCCGCACAATTTGGGGTGTGACCGCAGATTTTTAATTGCGGACCGCAGAATTCGCTGTGCGGCCGCACTTTTGCTGTTTCTCTGACAAACAACCTTCAGAGATTTTGCATTTTCCCTTTACTATTTGTGCGGTCCGCACAAGAATTGTGCATCCGCAGGTCCCTTATGTTGTAGCAATCCAAATTGTGCGGTCCGCACAATGAACATGCGGTCCGTACTTCTTTCCATACTTAGCCAATTTTTTAGCACTGTTCCTGTAAGGCAAAGTCATCCCTGCAACACACTTCAAATCCAGTTAGCACAAAATTAACACCTATCTACAAAAGAAGAAAAAGAAAAAGAAACATGGGTTGCCTCCCAAGAAGTGCCTGATTTAACGTCGCGGCACGGTGCATATTACCATCACTTGAAATGAATCACCGCTACAACATGGCCATCACCAACTTTTCCCAAATAATGCTTCACCCAGTGAGCATTGACTCGAAACACCTCATAATTTTTATTCTTCAAGTCTAATGCACCAAAGGGTGTCAGACCCACAACTTCAAACGGGCCACTCCATTTAGATTTTAACTTTCCGAGAAACATTCGCAACCGTGAGTTGAACAACAACGCAAGATCACGCTCTTTGAATTCTTTGTTCCAAATTTACTTGTCATGAAGATATTTCATCTTCTCTTTGTATAAAGACGAACTTGTGCATGCATGGTACCAGAACTCATCCAACTCATTCAAATGTGCCACCCTTAAGCTGACGGCGACATCCCACTCAAGATTCAACTTCTTTAAAGCCTACATGGCTTTGTGCTCAAGTTCCACCAGAAGATGACAAGCTTTTTCGAACACCAACCGATATGGAGACATTCCGATGGGTGTTTTGTAAGCCGTCCTATAAGTCCATAAAGCATCATCAAGTTTCTCCGACCAATCCGTCCGGTTAGCATTCACTGTTTTGTTCAAAATACTCTTTATCTCCCAGTTGGAGACTTCCACTTGATCGCTTGCTTGGGGATGATAGGGAGTCGTGACTTTATGAGTGACACCATACTTGGTGAGTAAGGCGTCTAAGGCTTTGTTGCAAAAATGTGACCCCCTACGCTTATGATAGCCCGCAGAGTACCAAATCTTACGAAAATATTCTTCTTCAAGAATGTCACCACACTTCTCGCTTAATTGTTGGGTAAAGCAATGGCCTCAACCCATTTGGACACATAATCAACCGCGACCAAGATGTAGGTGTTTCCACAGGAACTCACAAAAGACCCATGAAGTCAATACCCCACACATCGGAAATATCAATATCCAAAATGGCGGTAAGGGGCATTTCATTTTTCTTCGAGATTCCACCGGCCCTTTGATATTCATCACAACTCTTGAAAGCCGTGCTTTTGGAAGTCAGTTAATAAGCTCCGGAGGCAGATTACCAAGATTGCAGCTACCGGAGATCTCTCATTTGAGATGCTGAGTGATCCAGCTCTTACAACACCAACATCACCATCAGCTCCATTGGCACCAGCTGGACAGTCTGAGGAGCCAGACCTAGCTGCCGACACTGTCGAGGCAGTGCGCCAAATGTTCACCAACCCAGTCACTCCTAGAGTTGAGGATGATGAGATCCAGTTGGAGGAGATTGAGGGCGGTGACATTGCTGTGGACATAGAGATGTCCAAGGAAACATAGGGAGTCTTCTTCACTCTTTTCCTTCCTTTACTCTTACTTTGTAAGCGTTGAGGACAATGCTTATTTTTATATGGGGGGGGGGGGGGGGTAGGGTGGTAGTTTATTTGATCTTATTTGCTGATTCAGAGATATTTGGCCTGTACTTAACTTGATACTATTTTCTTTGTCCTTCTCACTATGTATATATTCTCTCGCTTCTCTCGTCATGTATATATCTTCTCTTTCTCTTTCATTATGTACATTCGTTCTGCTTTCAATAGTTTTTGTTTTGTAGCTTCTTTATGTTTGTTTTATTATTAGTTAGTGTTTAATTTAGTAGCTTCTTTTTGATTTAGAAGCTTCTTTTTATGTTTTAGTAGATAATAAGCCTTTTTTTTCTTAATGCTACGGTTCTTTCCAAAGGTAGTTTTTTGTGTGAATCGGGTGACTCTTCCCAACGATGGATGTCGTGACAATCTTCTTAAGGGAATGAGTCCATTTGGTGTTTAGGTGATAATAGTAGTAATAATTAATAAAAAGACCTAATTAAGTCAAACTCGAAGAGTCAAATATGCTTTATTTGGCCCCAACACATTTAACTACGTGCTTAGTTAGAGACAACTGTTTTTAAAAGGAAATAACTACAGTTAGTGACTTTGTGACTCTTGTGTTGACTTTGATAGCATCGAGTGGTCTAATTGGACCATAGTGATCTTCAATATTTAATGTGGTCGTTGTGGGCCCTGAACTCTATCCTCTTTAACAATCTAGTTGCATGATGGGTGAGATGCTTTGTTGCTAGTCCAAGAACCCGTGTGAAAGGTCTAGAACTTGCCCCAAATGTGTTTTAAGGCGAAATCGTAAGTTTTGCTTGGCTTGAGAAGTGATTGTAGGCTTTCTTTGGCTCGTTTGAGTTTTCTATTGCCTACTAATGATTTCATCCCTAGTCAACCCCTTCGAGCCTTTAGCCTTTCTCATTTGAAAACCATGTTACAAGCCTTTACCCGTTCTATCGTGACATTCTCTTGGAACCCGAGATTTCCTTAACACTCATGTAAAACAATAGGCTAAAAACATAAATTTGGGGGAGAGACGAGGAAATTGAAAAAAGGTATCATGGCACAAAAGGAGAAAAGAAATGATGAGAAGGAAAGGCAAAGAAAAGAAAAGAACAAAAAAAAAAAATGCAAAAAGTAAATAAATAAAAGAGTTGAAGGGATTCAAACAAAGACAATGATCCCAGCATGGAAAAATATGAATTTAATGATCAAGAAAGAGTGATGCTAAGTCTCTTGAGTCCCCAAGGAAAAGAAAGTGCCTCAAGGAATCGGCAAAGTGTGAGACTTCTGGGCAAATTGCGGACCGCTCATGAATTGTGCGGCCGCAAAAGTTGGGCTAGGATCCAAGATCAGGGAGTTGACAAAATGCCAAGTCTAGAGCTTCCTCAAATTGCGGTCCGCACAAGATTTGTACGGCCGCAGAAGATTATCTTGCAGCCGCAATCATACTATTACAGACCGCAAAAGAGTGCCTTGCAGCCGCAGTGCTAAATCTGCGGACTTCAGCAATAGTGCCTCGCGGCCGTAATTCAGAATTGTGCGGCCGCAGACCTCCAATTCCTGCCAAGATGAAGAAACCTGCAGACCGCACATGGAATGTCTGGCTGCAAAACCTCCCGAGGGGCATTTTTGTTCGAAATTGTCAGCTTTGTATAAATAGAAGAGTTTCACGAAATTAGGTCAAGTTTGAATATTTGAAGTACTGTATCTATTTCTCTTTGCTTCTTTAGGAAACTTTAGCTTATTTTGGTAATTTAACATTGGATTTTTCTATTTTAATCCTTCAATATGAGTTCTATTATCTTTTCTTCTTTGTTTTCTTCTACATCCACTATGAGTATCTAGATCTTTACTAGGGTTGTGACCCAACCCTAGTGTGTAAACCTTATGGGTGATTAATTTTATGCTTATTTATGAATTGGTGTTTATTATTTAGCTTAGTTCATGCTTCAATTGTGGAATTAATGGTTGCAAACATTGATTCATGCCTATTTGACTTAGTCTCTTCTTGAGAAAGAGGGACCTAGTCTAGGTTAACTTACCCAACAAGGAATTAGGTCAATTGAGAGCTTGATTTACCCAATTAAAGGGTTCAACCTAGAGATAGTAACAACCCGACTTGTGCTCTTATCAACCATTTTGGTAGATACCCATTTGGTCTTGAGAAAGCCAAATCGGGAAAAACCACTCTTGTAACGACCCAACCGGTCGTTTTGAGCTTTTGCACTTCGCTCGCCAGTTCTCGGGCATGACTAGCCCCGTGTGATGTATTATGACTTATGTAAATCGTCGGTTTTGGTTTTCAGGGTAATCGAAACGGATTTGGAAGAATAGTTCTCAGTTTGAAGCTTAAAATTTTAAGGGTTTGACCAAGTTTTGACTTGTTAGCATATGATCTCGCATTGGAATTTTTATGATTTGGTTAATTCCGTTAGGTGATTTGGGACTTAGGAGCGTGATCGGAATGTATTTTGGAGGTCCGTGGAAGGTTTACGCTTGAATTGGCGAAATTGAAATTTTGGCGTTTTCCGGTTGATAGGTGATATTTTGATATAGGGGTAGGAATGGAATTCCGAAAGTTGCAGTAGGTTCGTTGTGTCAAACGTGACGTGTGTGCAAAATTTCAGGTCATTCGGATGAGGTTTGGTAGACTTTTTGATCAAAAGCGGAATTCGGATGTTTTTTTTGGAACCTTAGGCTTGAATCCGATGTGATTTGGTTGATTCGATGTTGTTTGAGGTGTTTTGAAGATTGGTATAAGTGTGATAGTGGTATATGACTTGTTTGTGCTTTTGGTTGAAGTCCCGGGGGCCTCGGGGTGATTTCGGATAGTTGACGAAAAGTTAGGAATTGGGAGTTTGCAGATGATGTTTTTGGTTGCTGTCATAATCGCATCTGCGGTTGGGAGGTCGCAGGTGTGACTCCCACAGATGCGGAAGCAAGCCGTAGAAGCGGCCAGGTGAGGGGCAGGCTGGGACCGCAGAAGCGAGGTCCTAGTCGCACCTGCGATTGCGCAGGTGCGGATTTCTTTGCGCACATGCGGCCTTGGAGTGTTAAGTGAATTTTGCAGGTGCGCACCTGGGACCACAGGTGCGGGTCCGCAGGTGCGACCATTTAACCGCAGGTGCTTGGTATTTTTATTTGAGAGAGAGAGCTATGCTTAGGTCAGTTCCTTCAGTCAACTTTTTTGGTAAGCCAAAAGTGAACTTTAGGTAAGTAAGTAGTCCCGTATGAAATTCATAAAACATTCGTATCTGGCACTTGAGGAGGTCAAACGTGGTTTTGCTGGGTCAGAATATATAAATTTCACCCTTCGCGATTTTGAGTGGGTTTTCACCATATTTCATTCGGAAGAAAGCTTTGGAGAGCTAATTGAAGGGGGAATTCAAGAAGGTTTCTTAGAGGTAAGGCCCTTGGTCTCTAAACTCGTTTTATGATAATTTTTAAGGTTGTAAGCTTGAATTATATGGGAAAATCAGTAGCAAACTGGAAGTTAGGGCTTGGAAATTGGAGACCTAAATCTAGGGATTTGAGGGGTCATTTGTGGTCGGATATTGATGTATTTGATATGTATAAACTTGTGAGAGTGTAAGGATTCCAGTTTTGTAAATTTTATCGGAATCCGAGACGTGGGCCCGTCGGGTTTAGTAATTTCGGAAGTCTTCATGTAAATTGGTTATTCTCGAGTGGGCTTTGTTCCCTTAGCATATTTTGATGGTATAAATCTGTTTTAGATATATTCGGAGCATCCGGAGGCCGATACGAGAAACAAAGGCATCGCGGGCTAGAGTACGGACTGGATAGAGGTAAGTAATGATTGTAAATATTGTCCAGAGGGTATGAAACCCCGGATTTTACATCGTTGTGCTACTTTGAGGTGACGCACACGCTAGATGACGAGCGTGTGGTCGTGCACCATTGGGGATTGTGACTTGGTCCATCCCGAACGACTATTAAGTCGCGTATTTTACTTGAAACTATTTGATATCATTATATTGTGGAAAATATTATTGTGTTTGGGGCTAAACGCCGTGTCTGGGCCTTGTGCCGATTGTTTGGACCCTTAGGGGCTTTTACTACTATTTTTCCTCACCGTTTTGGTTTAATGTTTACACTCACTCATGCTATGTTCTTAATGTTTTCATAACTCGGTTTTATTCACTCCTTTTTATTTCATAAATGATTTTGAGCCGAGTACTTGTTTTACTGTCAGCCCGAGGGGCTTGAGTGAGGTCTGACTGAGTGAGGCCGAGGGCCTGTGTTGTGAGGATATCATGGGATCGGGCTGCGCACCACAGCATGTGGTACTAATTTGTGATATATGATAGGCCGAGGGCCTGATTTATTATGCCACGAGGTGGCTTGTGATTGATATGAGGTCGAGAGCCTGTTTGATTATGCCACGAGATGACTTATTATTGCGCTTGGGCCGTAAGGGGCCCCTCCCGGAGTCTGTACACCCCCAGTGAGCGCGGGTACCCAGTGTGAGTGATGTGTTGTAGCCCGAGGGTTGTTGTTGTTTCATATTGAAGCCCGAGGGGCTGTTCTTGACTATGTTGCCCGAGGGGCGGTTCTTGATTCATATTATGCCCGATGGGCTGATTATGAGTGATTGTGAGGTAGCCCGAGGGGCTGGTTCTGTTGATATTATGCCCGAGGGGCAGTTTATGGTACATGTTTTGCCCGAGGGACTGGTTCTATTGATATTATGCCCGAGGGGCGGTTTATGGTACATGTTTTGCCCGAGGGGTTGCTTACATTTCTATCATTTTTACCTACTGTTTTTATCACTCGTTTGAAACCATTGGAAGATGTTTTAAAAAGGAAAGGGGTTTTACTGAAATTGAGTTTGATTTAAGAACTAAATGATTTCTGTACTATTTTGGAAATGTACAGTATTTGTTGTAGCGTTATGACGTGGCTTACGTGTTTTCTTACTACTCAGCTTTCATTTACTCTTATTACTTACTGAGTTGGCGTACTCACATTACTCTTTGCACCTTGTGTGCAGATTCAAGTATTTCTGAACCCACTAGTGGGTGTTGATTGCTCAGTGGCAGAGTCATTGGAGTTAGCAAGGTAGCTTCCCGACATTCGCAGCACTGCTTTTCTCCTTCTTGTCTTCTTTAGACTGTATTTCGTACATTTTTAGACTCTTAGTTGTATTCAGACCATAGTAGATGCTCGTGACTTATGACACCCCGATGTCGAGCTGGTGTGTTTATTTCGATATGTTCATTTAGACTTACATTATGAGATATCTGGTTAATTAAAGGTTTAAAAATGATTCTTATTGATTAAAGGGTTAAATTCGGGAGTTGTGTCGGCTGGCCTAGTTTCACGATAGGCACCATCATGACTGCGTCGGATTTAGGGTCGTGACAAGTTGGTATCAGAGCCTAGGTTACATAGGTCTCACGAGTCATGAGCAGGTTTAGTAGAGTCTCGTGGATCGGTACGAAGGCGTTTGTACTTATCCTCGGGAGGCTGCAGAACCTTTAGGAAAATTTCCACATTCTTGAATTCCTATCGTGCGTCCTTGATTCAGCTTGAAATGTAACTCTTTGAATTCCTTCCACGCGTTCGTATGCGCACATGAGCGCTTAGTACCAGATGTGCATTGATGGCTTGTGATTTCCTGATCGAGGGGCGAGATGTGATCTCTGTGTTGATGTTGGGCCAGTCTGGAAGACCTGAGGTTGGATTTTGCCTATAGCTTGAGCCCTTAGCTGTTGATTGCGCGAGCGCGTGTTTCTGGATCTATATGTTCGATTGTGTCCCTATTAAGGGAAGTGACGACTGGATAGTTACGTGATGAGCGTGATGTGATTGTGAGATATGTTCATATGAATTAAATGAGACGAGAAGGGTCTACTTGAGGGTAGGAAGAACAATTTGGTGCTTGATTTTCATCTTGATTTGATGTATAGCCCCGAGTTGTGGGTGAGATGAAGGATCTTTCATTTTGCCTAGTTGGGAAGTGAAGTAGATCTCACGTTGTGATTTGAGTTCAGACTCAGGAAGATTAAATGACTGCATAATGTTTATGACGGTGGAAGGGCATAAAGAGATGTTGGTTTGAGGCGAAGCAGGTGCGTTATCTCCCGCAGAGCGTTCTGAAGCTTGTCTGATCCTTATGTTGTTGTTGGAAGATCTCCTTTACCAGTAAAATATATGTGATGCAATTTAAATTTGGGGTCGTTTAAGAGAGTGGGCTTGACTATACGAGGGTGAACGCGAGATTTGTAGAAGATTTGAAATACTAAATGGTTTGTGTTTCACGAGCTTATAAAGGATTTAGTTTAATCTCACCACGGTATTATGGCAGTAATAAAGTATATGCATTATGAGTTATTGTATGTTTTGATCTATGGCTTTGAGCCAAGTGGGGGAGTCTGTTATTGGTTAGTTGATTGCACGGTTATGTACTATGTTGGTTCCAGTTTGAGGCGTACTGGTGAATCAGTTATGGCTTACGGAGGTTGAGACCGAGGATGGCTCGAGTAAAGGAAAAATTTCAATAAAGGTTATGTTATGCTTTATGGGTGTATGAGAATTGCGGAATGACTTGAGTTGTTATTGGTAAAGGATGTACGGTGCATAGAACAGGAAGTTGCTTAGTTGCATTAAGGTGAGGTTACGCTCTGCGGTGTTGGAGTGCTATTGGAGCACAGGTTGTCCGATCCGTTTGATCGGTCTAATTGCGGTTTGAGTAGAGTGGATGACTCTCGAGAATGGTTCTAATGGGTTCAAGATTTTACATGTAATAATTGGAGATTTTCGATTTGTATATTTGGCTAGAACTGAGGTTTGTATTGGAGGGTGTCAAGACTCGTGGTATTTCTATATCATTATGAGATTCTATATATCAGTATCAGGAAGGTAAAGGTAATGGATTTAGATTCGCAGGAAGTCCCTTCAGGGTAGGTATTTTGAATGTGGTGTTTTTGGGAATAGTTAAGAGAGTATTCAGCGGCTTATGAGCCTTAGACGGTGTGGTTTTATGCTTGGGGCTCGTGTGGTGAGTCTGGGTTGAGGAATTGTGGTGTTATAGCAAGAAGGAGTATCAAGTTGAAGGTAAATCAGAAGGAAACTTGGATAGATGGGATAGCTTGGTAGTAGGCCGGATCGGCATGGTAAGGATATGACTAGTTCTTTGGGTGTGTACGAGGTAATGAGTTTCTACAGGTGTTTCATGGCAATGCTCTTGGGTTGAGTTTTAGTGACCTGCATAATTTGGTTGAGTTAGAAGGATTCAGCCCTAATGGTTTAGTTTTGTGCAAATGGAATTCGGAGAATTCTTGATGGTTTCTACCATGATTAGAGATGTATATTTGCTACGAGCGTGAGGGTATACATTTGAGGAAGGGCGATGTATTTGAGTTGAGGATACTTTATTAGTATTGCGGCGCTCTCTTGAGTTGAGGATACTTTATTCGACTGCTGTATTCAAGTTGGGAAGGGTTGTCTTTCTTATTTGGCCTTCGTGATGGATGTCAGTGCAGAGACTCCTACCATTGATTCAGTTCCGGTGGTGAGGGATTTTCCTGATGTGTTTCCTGATGCCGGGCATGTCGCCGGACAGGGTGGTTGATTTCGGTATTGATTTGGTGCCGGGCATCGTATCGTATGGCACCGGCGTAGTTAAAGGAGCTGAAGGGGCAACTTCAGGGGCTCCTTGATAAGGGGTTCATTGATAGGCCAATATGGATGTGTGTTATGCATCGAGTCAGCTCGATTGACTCTGAGTTGCTATTGTTAAGGGATATGCTGAATCGATTGTTTTTGAGCTTGTTAGTGTTCTGAGGTAATCTATGAGTTATGTTTCCGTGTTGTGGGGAGTTATGGTTTGTTGGTTATATGCACATATAGTGCGGTTCCATTTGGGATTTATAGCAGAATTTGAGTGAGACAGATATTAGAGGGTTGCATGATTGATTGCGTATTGGTTATGTTCTTTCAGGTTGTGTGGTGATATGTCATTCGCTTCTCCGTGGTTATGATAATGCACTCTGGGTCCTTGATGTTGACTTCCGAATGGTTATATATTTGGAACAGGGTGGCTCGAGGTATATAATGCAGACCGGTGTTTGGGTAGGACCATGCATTGCAGCGAAGTTATGTGGAGGTATGACCCTTCGGGTTGGATTCGTGTGTTCAGTTTCTACGATGTGTGACGGGTTCTCAGCATTGTGTGTGGTGGAACTGAGAGCTTGTGGTACAGTTCTCTCATTTGAGTAGTTTTTCATGATTTGAGTACGTTCGGATTGTTGCTTATCGGTGCAGGAATTGCACAAGTTGTGGCTTTAGATTGTATTGATGTGTCATGTCACCGGAGTAGTTGTGTTGGATTAGATTAGATCGTTGGGATCTAGAATGCATACAAACGGATTTGGTTTTAGCGTGTTGGAAGGATAATATCAATGTTTGGCTCAGAAATTTTCTATGATCCTTGCCAAAGGAGGAGTGGCTTCACGAATGGTTGATTTGAGGAATGGTTGTGACTTCCTACGCGTTTCATTAATCATTGGCAGTACACGAAAGTGTTGGAATGAGGGTTTATTTAATAAGAGGATTATTATCGATATCCGATTGTTCTGAGCAACGACTGTGATCAGAAGTCATTGCTACGAGAGTTTGAGCTATGTGGTATATCATGTAATTGCGTCTGAGGTTGCACGTATGGCTTGTTACACCTTGTTCGGGCTTATTCAGAGTATAGAGGTGAGATTCTGATCTTGTGGATGATTTCAGAAGTGGGAATTTGGTTCTAAGGTTTATGTGCTAGGTTGGATTGTGAAATTTCAGTTATATTGTGTTATCGGACCTATATGAGATAGGGTGATGTGGGATCACCCCCGGTTATGTGCATGGTAGGGTTACACAGTGATTTCATGGTTTTCGGAACAACTCTGGGCACGTTCGAGGACGAACGTATGTTTAAGTGGGGGAGGATGTAACGACCCGACTGGTTGTTTTGAGCTTTTGCACTTCGCTCGCCAGTTCTCGGGCATGACTAGCCCCGTGTGATGTATTATGACTTATGTAAATCACCGGTTTTGGTTTTCAGGGTAATCGGAACGGATTTGGAAGAATATATAAATTTCACCCTTCGCGATTTTGAGTGGGTTTTCACCATATTTCTTTCGGGAGAAAGCTTTGGAGAGCTAATGGAAGGGGGAATTCAAGAAGGTTTCTTAGAGGTAAGGTCCTTGGTCTCTAAACTCTTTTTTATGATGATTTTTAAGGTTGTAAGCTTATATGGGAAAATCAGTAGCAAATTGGAAGTTAGGGCTTGGATATTGGAGACCTAAATCTAGGGATTTTAGGGGTCATTTGTGGTCGGATTTTGATGTATTTGATATGTATGAACTCGTGAGAGTGTAAGGATTCCAGTTTTGTAAATCTTATCGGAGTCCGAGACGTGGGCCTGGGGGATAGGTTTATTCAATTTCAGAATTCTTGATGTAAATTGGTTATTTTCGAGTGGGCTTTGTTCCTTTACCATATTTTGATGGTATAAATCTATTTTGGATTAGATTTGGAGCATCTGAAGGCCGATTCGAGAGGCAAAGGCATCGCGGGCTAGAGTTTGAACCGGATAGAGGTAAGTAATGATTGTAAATATTGTCCTGAGAGTATGAAACCCCGGATTTCACATCGTTGTGCTACTTTGAGGTGATGCACAAGCTAGATGACGAGCGTGGGATCGTGCACCGTTGGGAATTGTGACTTGGTCCATCCCGTACGACTATTAAGTCGCGTATTTTACTTGTAACTATTTAATATCGTTATATTGTGGAAAATATTATTGTGTTTGGGGCAAAATGCCGTGTCTGGGCCTTGTGCCGATTGTTTGGACCCTTAGGGGCTTTTACTACTATTTTTCCTCACTGTTTTGGTTTAATGTTTACACTCAGTCATGCTATGTTCTTACTGTTTTTATAACTCGGTTTTATTCACTCCTTTTGATTTAATAAATGATTTTGAGCCGAGTACTTATTTTACTGTCAGCCCGAGGGGCTTGAGTGAGATCTGACTGAGTGAGGCTGAGGGCTTGTGTTGTGAGGATATCATGGGATCGGGCTGTGCGCCGCAACATGTGGTACTGATTTGTGATATATGAGAGGTCGATGTGATGACCAAAAAGGTCATCACTTGCTTTAAATTGAATTTTGTGTTTTCGAGGCCTTAAAAACCTCATCTATCATCACCTCGATTTGCGCACGCAGTCCGGGCGCGTAGTCGGAAAGCTAAAATATGATAATCTGTGAAAAAATGGTAAAATTTGGTTATAAAATGAGTTAATTTGACTTCAGTCAACGTTTTGGGTAAACGGTCTCGGACCCGTGATTCGACGGTCCCGGAGGGTCCGTAGGAAAATATAGGACTTGGGCGTATGCCCGGAATCGAATTCCGAGGTCCCAAGCCCGAGAAATGAATTTTTAAAGAAAAATTGTTTTCTGGAATTGTTTAAAGAAATTTGAATTGAAATCTGATTAGAACATGTTGGTATCGGGCCCGTATTTTGGTTCTGGTGCCCGATACAGGTCTTATATATGGTTTAAGTCATTTCTGTAAAATTTGGTGAAAAATGGATGTCATTTGACGTGATTCGGACTTAAATTGCAAAAATTGATGTTTAAAGAATTTTTGAGAAAATTTCATTGATCTTGAGATATAATTTGATGTTCATGATGTTATTTTGATGATTTGAATACACGAATAAATCCGTAGGATGTTTTTGAAGTTTTGTGTACACTTGGTTTGGAGTTCCGAGGGCTCGGGTGAGTTTCGGGTAGGTTCCGGGATGTCTTAGACTTAAAACATAGTTGTTGCAGGTCCAGAGAAGTGGAAAGCCCCTGAACAAACCAGTGCTGGCCGCACAAAATGGAGTGCTGCCGCGGAGGGGCCTGTGCGGCCGCACTAGATTTGGTGCGGTCCGCGGTGAAGAATACTTCACTGGTCCGACTTCGGAAGCCTATATCTTTTGATCCATAAGGAATTTTGAGATGATTCAAAAACAAAAGTTGTAGCCTTCGTGTCTAGTTTTCGGAAACATATTATAATAGGCATTTCGACATCTGTAGCAAAAGTTATGGCCAAAATACTAAGACCTGTCACTGCAGAACACAGGAAGCCTGTGCGGCCGCGGTTGATTTTGTGCGGTCCGCACAGGGCATCTGAGAGCAGTATATTTAGACGGGATTTTAAGTTATTTTTCAATTTATAAGACCCAAAAAACATAAGAGGCGATTTTTCAAACAACCTTTCTTCTCCAAATCGATTGTAAGTCGTTTTTAACTAGTTTTCTTCAATCATTTACATCTTTTAACATGATTTCAACTTCAAATCAATGATTTTCATGGAGGAAATTGGGTGTTATGGGTAGAACCTAGGTTTTTAAAAAATTAGGGATTTGAACCTCGATTTGAGGTCCGATTTCAAAACAAACTATATATTTGAGTTCGTGGGGGAATGGGTAATCGGATTTTGGTTCGAACCTCGGGTTTTGACCACGTGGGCCCG